>NC_043715.1:36582966-36610714 GCF_006229205.1 Suricata suricatta | reverse complement strand
CTGTCTACCATGGACAGGGATCAACATCCCAAGGAAAGGGTGGTTTGGGTAGTGAGGCCATGCCATCAGTTTCCAGTTTTGGGGAGCGCTTATTCCACCTGGCTCGTATATGTCCCATGAAACTCTGCGCAGCCTGCCCATTCTTTGTCCCTGTGTTGGGGTGTGGCTTGAGGGACCTCAGGGAGAATGTGTGAGCATCTCTACCCATCTGCTTCGTGGGTGCGCAGGTGCACACTCCCCTTCTCCTTCCTTTGAGCCCAGGGCACCGAGCCAGCAGGGACATGGTCCAGGGATTTGCTTTTGCCTCTCACGGACCCCAGGTCCTCCCTGGCTTCAGTCTGATTTACAGTC
This sequence comes from Suricata suricatta, assembly GCF_006229205.1. Lineage (NCBI taxonomy): Eukaryota > Metazoa > Chordata > Mammalia > Carnivora > Herpestidae > Suricata > Suricata suricatta. The sequence goes on along the minus strand of NC_043715.1, from coordinate 36,610,363 downwards.
GCCTCTGTTGGGGGTGTTAAGCTCAGCCTCACCCATGACTTCCTTCTTGGGAATCCTGAGGAGGAGGCCTAAGGGCTTGTTCTTCTGAGTGCGAGGTGCTGCCTCTCTGTGCAGAGTGCAGGCAGCCAAAGAGAGCAGTTCCCCAAAGCACGTCTGCTCCTGGTTCCCGCGTGCATTCCGCCAGGGCCAGTTGCTTCCAGACAGAAACCTGGTGGCTGGCACGTATGCAGAGGGTCTGCTTCTGGGGGTGGGAAACGGCTCCCCAGCCGCCGGTCCCTGGCGGGATCTGGCACAACGTTAGCCCATCACGGACGCATGGCTTCCATTCACGGGGCGTCCGATTGGTGCCTTTTTCTTTTCCAGCACACAGGGCCTGTATTTAACATGACATTAGCCCACTGAGGTATTGAGTTAACTATAACAGAGATGATCCTCTGGACAGAATCACTATCCACCAGACAAAATGATTGCACTTACAGCTCGATTGGTGCCGATCAATATAAATGAAATGTGAACAACTTCATGTATCCACCAGAAACAGCAGCCCCAAGGTGGTCTCCTCACATGCGTCACGGTGGCTCAGCTCCACAGTGGGCGGTCCCGGCCCTCGAGGGGTCATGCAAATGCACTTTAGCTTTTTCTCACCCTTCAAGTAAATAGGCAGTACCTTGCCGGATGGGTCGAGGTAGGCTGGACGACGCTGCACTAATGAGCCGAAGCTCAGGGGCTCGAAAGAACACAGGTTGGTTCGCCTTCGTGCTGGCCAGCAGAGGGAGCTCTGCCTGCTACAGATGTTCGGGACCAGGCTCGTATTTAGTCTTGAAAACTGCTGGTCGTCCTCTCTGAGGGAGAGAGGGCTTGGAAGTGTCTCGCACTAGCAATCAAATGCCTGGAAGTCAGGCACGCCCCTCCTGTTCACTACTCACTGGCCAGAGCTGGTTACACAGCCCTGCCTGCCACAGAATGCGGGAAGATGAGCAACATCAAGGACAAACACACTTGTGTAAAACTGGCTAGATGAATGAACCCAGTGGGTCCTGGCTGTTTAATGTGATCCTATCATGGAAGAAATAACAGCCCCCAAGTCATGTCTGTTTCTTTAAGACATGTGTCACCTGCCCATACACCTGTATTTCAGAGGCTCAAAGCCATCTCTTCATGCATGAAGAGAGGGTGTGAGCTGTTTCGTCTTCTCCCCAAATTTCCTCCTCAAACTAGCAGTGAATCCAGTAACAATGGATACACCGGGCTGTGTCATTGTCATCCCCACATGGGCAAATGGATAGCACAATTACTTTAAACCCAGAGGGAAAAAGTGGTTCTTGATTTATATCAAACCCCTTCCCAGCAACCTGTTTTTCTTCCGAACCCAGGATGGGGGGTTTCTCTGACTTCTGGCTCCATGAGGTCCCCTGTCCCTAGTGGAGGCTAGGAAAGCATTCCTGTCCACTCTGTGAGGTCTTGGCCAGGTGCCCGGGGCTGTGCTCCAGGCTGAGCTGCATCCAGCCAAGGGTGCAGCTGGCATCAAAGAACAGGCGGTCATGGCCTCCGGGTTTAACATTCATACATGCCTGCAGAGAGGTTATTTCAAAGTTGTTTTTTATTCAACTGTTATTCAGCAATATACAATACAGTTTATAAACAAGTGTCTGACCTTGTTTCCAATCTTTATTTAAAAATAAATATTATTGACAGTGAATTTTAATTATGATAAGATGTATCTTTTTTTAATCAAAATGTCTCAAAAGAAATAATTTACTTTAATAAAAAAAGGAAAGCCCCCAAAGAAAAACAGTAAATAAAAAAATTCCTAAACACAATAATCTACTAAAAATATTTTGCTTTGTCAGAAAGGCTTTGACCCAACATTTTTACATAGTATCCTAAAGATAACTGTTCAACAGTCGTGCAAAATGAAGACTTGGAGGAAAAGTTTAGAAAAGAAAAATACATTGAAGTAGAGAAATCGCCGATCCCATGCAGAACGCATGGTCCAAACTCCATCTTATTTGGAAACTAGATGCATTATTTTAGGTGCTCTACATTTGTGTAACTTCCCCAAAAATATGATTTGTGTATTTTCCACGTGGACTCGGTCATGCTTCTCAGTCTCTCTGTGTCCATCGGGTGACACGCGCCTCACCCCAGGCAGGCCGCGTGGGCCGGCCGAGGTGCGCAGGGTGGCCGCCGGGGTCAGTGCCCCACCAGCAGGCGAAGGACCTTATGTAGAGCCAGCAGAAGCAGGGACAGGAGCGGATCTGTGACGGAGCTGCAGCCAGGGCCTGCGGGGCGGGCGGGGAGAAAACAGGCACGGTCAATGCCAGATTCTCGAGAACCTAGCCGCCAACAGCAGACTCCAGAGCATGAGACTTCCTCCAACCTGGACGTCTTGCCCTTGGCACTCAGCTGGTGCCTGGGGGCACTTCCCACAATGATGAAACATTTTGCTCTTTGTTATTTACAGACCACGAATTTTAGGAACCTACTGTGGTCAGACAAAAAGTACCCCTGGCCTAAAGCAGCGGGTGCTAGATTGCAATTCTAAAGTCCGAGTTGTCATTTTAGCTAAATAAAAAGACAATATACCCCCTCCCCCAACTCTCCCCAGTACTATACTGGAAAGTGCCTTCCACATTAAAGGTCCAGCTTCCCCTCTCCTCCAGGGAGACTCCACGATTGCACGTAACTCCACACCTTCCAACCCCTGCCTGAACTACACAGCTTAGTGCCACACACATGCCATCTTGGGCATCCTGATGTTTCTCTGAGTCTTCTTTTCATGTACTGTCAGTTTAGCTTACCTTGGGATCAAAGTGGGGAACTCAGGAATCGTTGGTTGATGGAGGTGGGTTCCTGGAGGAGTGACCCTTGCACTGTTCTAGTGGGAGGTCACTTCCATTTGCTCAACTCAGACCCCTCGCCCACCGCTGGAACCATAACGTGTACCTTCATCCTGCCTCTGCTGGGCTGCCTGCCTGGCTTTCTGCCCTTCTGTCCTCGGGGTCTGCATCTACTGGAAGACCTTCGGTGTAACTGGCGGAAAGCCTACCCATGAACCGCAGGCTTTTCTCTGGAAGGTGGGATGCTCCAGAGGCCCTGAGAGAAGCCAGGGAAGAAGTGCTACTCAAACCTTGCGGGTGAAGTCACTGTCAGTGCCAACCTGCTCAGGGTCAGACTGCATTAATGTAAACATTTCTAGCCCCTCCCTGCTCACTTGTACCATCTGGAGGCCCCTCTCCTCCCTTCACTCCAGCCAGCTGGGCTGGAGCTCTGTGCCTGGATGGAGAGAGGCAGGAGGCTCTTCTCTGTGCCAAGCAGATGGTCCCCAGGCCGGGGCCACCTCTGCTTCTCTGCCCGCAGGAGCAGCAGCCAGGCAGGCTGGGGTTCTGGCTTCCCTGATCAGGCTGGGCCTGAACCCATGACCTCCCTCTCTCTCCAGTTGGAAGAGCCATTCATCTTCCATCCAAGGTATTTCCCCCAATCCCAAATCCATCTTGTTCTGGCAATAACTGTGTCCTGGGCCTTAGTGTCCTTTTGTAAAAGGAGAGGGTTGGATAAACGATCCAGGGGCCATTCCCACTGCGACTCCAGGCTTCCATGAGCCCATTTTGGGAAACACAGGCTGGGGTCAAACATCTGAATGAAGGGGGTGGGGGCCGTCCGCAGCACACATCTCGTCCACCATTACTTGTTTCCAAGCATAGTCTGAGACCCCGTGGAGAAGCACAAGGACAGGGCAAATCCAGGTGTGCGAACCTTCCTCTTCAGACACTAATTTTTCACACAGTCGTCCCTCCTGGCCCTCCTTGCAGCCTGGCCGGAGCTGACATTCTGCCTCTTGCCATTCATCAGTGAGAAGGACCAGGGTGTGGGGGTCACTCCTGATACTCGGTCCTCCTCTGCTGCTTTCGCTGCCACACATCACTGGGAAAGATGAGGGTGGATGTGGTGACGGGTGTGTTGGTAGGTGGCCAGGTGCCTGGGCTCAGGTGCACAGAAATCGGGGGTGCTGCTGGCAGAACGCTGCCTTCTGGGCACACAAGGCTTGTGTGGCCAGGCCAGGCCCATTGGCCTCCAGATCTCCTGGCTCAGAAGTCTGCGCTCCTGCGAACCCAACACGCAGGCAGGTGCAGGCGGGACAGAAACAGCCCCTTGAGGCCCTGGAAAGCAGATGTCCGTGTGTAGTAGAACACGGGGCCTCAAGGCACACGGGGCAGGAGGAATGGCAATTGGGCTCTGGAGCCGGGCAAGGGAAGTGTTGCCTGTGCGACCGGGGGCAGAGATGTGAGGAGACATTTTAATTTGCCTCCAGATACTGCTGACTGGCCTTTCCCGCTGTCACAATTTCACCCACTCACGCTGAAAAAATTTTAAATTGCACAAGACTTCTAAAGACCCTGGGGTGAAACAAGCAGCCTGCCACTCTGTGCTGGGCCAGAGCGGGAGCAGCAGGGGCCGGGGGCTGAGATGGTGGCTCCTGGAGGCCAGCGCCTGGGGAGGGCAGACACTGGGGTCTGCGGTGTCTCTGCTGGTGGATGTCTGTGGGGGCCCAGCCAGGGTTTGGCTCCTCGGTGGCACCTCATCTACTCCCTGGCCCAGCATCACCGCAAAGGGGGCCATGGGAGGTGGTCTGGGGCAGCGGGCTGGCACCTGGGAGACAGGTTTTCAAGCAAGTCTGCTGTGTGACCTGGAGCAACACTCTTTACCTCTCTGGGCCTTGGTGCCGCACACACCATTGAATGGGGATGTGCCTATGCATGGCTTCATAAAATTAACATGTGCTTGGGATATCTTTCCAGGTTGGGGTCCAGATCAAGACTGCAGTGGAAAATTGCAAAAATGGCCACAGTTTCCTTCCCTTACCTCTGTGATCCCAGCATCCACACCCTGTGACAGTACCCCCCTACCTGCGACGCTGGCCTTGGTCACATGACTTGCTTTGGCCAACGAATATTGTCAAACATGAAACAAGCAAGGGCTTAAAAAGTGCTTGTCCCCTCTGACTTCAGCTCAGGTCATGAACTCACATTTCATGAGTTCGAGCCTCGAATCAGGCTCTGTGCTGACAGCTCAGAGCCTGGAGCTGCTTCGGATTCTGTGTCTCCCTCTCTCTCCGCCCCTCCCCTGCTCTCACTGTGTCCCTCTCTTTCTCAAAAATAAATAAAGATTAAAAAAAATTAAAAAGTGCTTGTCCACTGAGGCTTGCCCTTCCTCTGTTCCTCTTGTAACTCACTGCCTGTGAACAAGACTGGGCCAGCCTGCTGCAGGATAAAGCCATGACACATCCCAGCTGGGGTCCCTCTAGCCCAATCAGCACTCAGTCGAAAGGATAGCTGTCCACAGGAGCAGGAATGAGCCCAGAAGAGACTGGTGGAGGAGCTTCCCGCCTGACCCACAGGATTACCAGCTAAATAAATGGTTCTCATGTTACACCAAAGCCACCAGATTTGCGAGTCCTCTGTTACCCAATCATGTAAACATCGGTGCCTCAAACAGAGTCAACTGCTTCGCAAATACATCTCACTGAGAAGGGTAACATAACTACTTTTTGGAAAAGCATTGGAGAAAATACAATATGGGTGGTTGTTCTTCTCTCAAGAGGAAAATTTTCCAAGATCAACCATTGTTTAGCACGTGCTGCTGCCCCCTCCCCCGCCTCCCCCCAGTCTGCTGTCTCCGCTTTTTTGGAGTGAGGCAGGACTGCCTGCTGTTGTCTGGGTCTCGCCTGGACCCTCCGAGGCAGGGCCAGGATGATGCCTTTGGCTCAGCAGGGGTAAGAGCTCCTATCCGGGCCTCTTCTGCAGTGTGGAGACGGCTCTGTTCCTATGAGGCTGCTGTGTCTGGATGCTAAAGGGCTCTGTATCTATTTCCTCCCTTCCTAAGAGCACCAGGAATAGCACTGGAACACGCAGAAGTTTGTTCGTCGTGATTAGGCTGGAACATCAGGCTGCTTGAAATCAGGCTGGAAAATCAGAGGTGAGGGAAGCCCTCTGATGGAATAGTGGCTGATTCATTCTTTGATGTAACAAGGATCGTCGTTCCGCTAATCATTCTTAAAGAAATCAAAGCTGCTTTGGCTCTATGAATATTAGCTTTTATCATTGAGATGGTGAACGGGATAACACACCTGCTGGAGCCATTTAAGAGGTTCCCAAAGAAAACAGTGGGGGCGCTCGGCCCCCAGGGGCGCCGCCAAGGCAGCAGCCAAGCTGCTTCTGACCGGGAAATCTCACTTTTCCATTTACACAGCAATGGCAGGATGCCAGAAGCACTGTCAGGGAACAACACGGAAGCTCTGAGGCCTCATGGTAAAAGTGAGGGGGAGGCTTGGCCTGGGTCACCCTCTGGGACCCTTGCCCGCACTGGCTGAAGGCTAAGCCCGTGAGTCAGGCTTCTCGTGGGGCTGTGCCTACAGGGGAGGCGGCTGCTCGCCCCCACTCTGTCTCAGACTCCCACAGGCGTGGGCGGACTGAGGGGACCACCCCGCTCCATGAGCCGCTCCCCAGCTGACCCACAGGGACACTATCCAGGGAAGCCACTGTCCTCCCTCCATGTGTCTGTCCTTCCCAGGGTCACGGATGCTTCAGGGGTGACGTCTGGCCTGCTGTGGTCTATTGCTCCTGCCGTGCAGGCCACGGGCAGGAGGGAGACTTGGGGCTGCCGATGGCCTGCTTGCTGTAGAGGCAGGGCCAGCCTGGGCCAGGGTTTTGCAAACAGAGAGCAGGGCTGCTCAGATGCTGTTTCGTGTTTGTTTATGCTATAGCGTGAAAACTACAATTTAGTTCAAGTTTGTAAAGAGTAAATAAAATTCAGATATATTGGAGGCCTGGCTCTACCTACAGAAACAGGTGACAGGCAGGTCCCAGCTCTAATGGCCTAGGTTACATTAGAGGTTCACTCTGAGGGCCCATAGCTTAACTCTTGGTCTTTCCCCCTCCAGCACTGCACTAGAATATTCACAAGCTGACTACAAGTAGTCAGAGAACTAGTCCAGTCTCCGTGGACAGAGCCATTTAACCAGTAAGCATGGATATCCTGAAATAAGGGCTTTGATGGGGGTCTTGAGGACAGTCCCCTTTGTGTCACACACAGCAAGGCCACATGAATGTTCTGCATTTTGTGCTGTCATAACACATCTTTTAAATGCAGGTTTCTTGGCTAGAAAAGGTAAGAAGCCAGGTGACTGCCTTGGATGAGACCCTTCAGGGTCAATGCTCAGTGCTGGGCCTTTGCCCTTTTGCTGTGCCTCAAAGTGAGAGAAGAGGGCTGGCCCCAGAGAGGCAGCAGCCTATGTGTGGGTGGTCTTCATGTGCTGGCCTTGACCTGCACTTTGACATGGGATGGAGGCCTGTCTGGCCTGGCCCTTGCTCCCGTTCCCATCAGTGGCCTGGGTCCCGCCCTGCCCATCCTGAACCCACAGCAGAGGGCTAAGACCCAGCCAAAGGAGAGGATGCCTTCTTAGAACAACCCAGGGCCGGGAGGCAAGAGGCCTCTCTCTGGCTTTAGAGGGGCTTGTAGGAGTCACCCTGGCCACGGTGGAGAGGCCCACAGTCTGGAAGCACCAGGCCAGAACTGATGGCAGGGCTGGGGGACTCCTGGGAGCTGGCCTCTCCCTCTTCTTCACCCCACCCGCTTCTCTCCAGCCCCGCCTCACTGGCTACAAGTCACCATCTCATGCAGAGCCCAGGGGCAACAGCCAGGAAGAGGAGAGGAAAGGAGGATAGATGGACACTGGAGGGAGGCTCAGTGTTGTCTACACAGGGGTCTGACTTGGTGCACAGGGTTTTAAAAATTATAAATTAGGGCACCTGCGTGGCTCAGTCAGTCAAACGTTGGACTTCGGCTCAGGTCATGATCTCACAGCTCATGGGTTCAAACCCTGCATTAGGTTCTGTACTGTCAGCTCAGAGCCTGGAGTCTGCTTCGGATTCTGTGCCCCCCTTTGTCTCTCTCTGCCCCTCTTCTGCTTATGCTCTGTCTCTGTCTCTCTGTCTCTCTCTCAATGGCTCAATGGGTTACATGTCTGATTCTTGATTTCAGCTCAGGTCATGATCTCATGGTTCTTGAGTTTGAGCCCTGCATCAGGCCCTGTGCTGATAGTACAGAGCCTGCTTGGGATTCTCTCTCTTCCTATCTCTCTGCCCCTACCCTGCTTGCTCTCTCTCTCAAAATAAATAAATAAAAACTTTTAAAAATTATAATCCAACATGTAAAACTCAGAGACTTTCATACAAAAGCACAGATTCGGGTATCTACTGGCAAGGCCTGAGTCCCAGCAACCCTGGGCACAGTCTCCTCCGAGCTACATGACCAGTAGCTGGCTGCTCTTCCGGCAGGAACCTGCTGTCCCTTGCTTGCTCCTGGCACCCCCGGTGGACCCAGGGTGGCAGCTAGCTCCCTTCCTGGCCCTCAAGCAGTTGGGGCTTCCTCTCACTCATCTCCACCACCTGCCTGGAACCTCGGCGGGGCCTGAGTTTGCTGCATCCAGGGGGCCTTGCCAGGGTCCTGTCTTGGTTCGCACACGCAGCGCCGTGTGAAGCTGGCGCTCCCGGCTCTGACACGCCTGGCCTCCCCACGGACGCCTGCATCCGCCTCCCCGTGGCTCTCTGCCTCCCTCGGACAGACGCTGTGCCGAGCAGGCCAGGCAGCCCAGCCACAGCTGAGTGGGAAGACGCCGCCTTGCAAGGAGGCTGCTCCTCTTGTTGACGTTTTAATTAAAGCCTCTTCATGGATATTTATTCAAAGGGAGTCAGCAAGGAATAACTGGGCACTAACAGAATTGGACAGAATTAATTTCTGCCATAAAATTAATGTGTGCTGGTAACTAGGACAAAAACTGGGCGCAACCAGTACCATTGGGCTTTAAGGAAACAGAGATGTTTGGAAGGAGAGCTGAGTGTGGATGAAGAGATGCGGGAGTGCAGATGGGACGTGGGTCCCTTGGTCCTGTGTTGACCCACCCTGCTGGCCTGGCCTGCCCAGGTCCTGGGTTCGAAGGTGTCCTCCAGCGGCTTCAGTGTCCAGGCAGTGGGGGGAGCCTAGGCACTTCCTGAGGCGAAGGGGTCAGAGGCAGGTGTGAGACACTCATTTTAGCCATTGCTTGTTGTGCCTTCTCTTCCCTGCCATGGCCTGAGTGACCTCCTAAGGCCTCTTCCTGTCTCCACAACACCCACTGCTCACCTTCCTCCTTCAGGCACACCCGAGAATACCTCCCGAGGTGCAGAACCCTGATGGGGCCCCTCTGCCCACAGGAGAAAGAGCCCCACTGGCTCAGGGCCACAGCTTGGGCTTCTCTGTGACACCCCCGCATGACCTCGCCTTTGCTGCTCCCTGCCAGCGACCTGCACTCCAGCCCACGTTCCTGGAGCACCTGCAGCCGACTCTGGGCTCACCCTGAAGAACCTCCTTTTCCTTTGTCTAGATCTGACCTGTGCCTCAGGCCTGGAACAAGTGCTGCCTCCTCCAGGAAGCTCCCCCTGAGCACCCAGGCACAGAAGGCTTGGGACAGAGTCTGTGCTGTTCATGTGGCCCTTTGTCTTCTGCCCTTCTCCCCCTACTCCCATAAATGTCTTTCTTAATCATGTCCTACTCTTCAGCCTTGATGGAAGCCCAAGCACCAGAGGGCTGGCCTCAGACCCCCTCTTCTCCTCTGCCCCCAGCAAGCAGCCCACCCCCAGCGGGGAATGGCGATCTGATGTGGGAGTGGATGACCGGCAGTGTGGGGGCCAGACCCAGCCAGGCCCATGCAGATGGAGGCGATCAGCTTCAGACTGACCACAGCAAAGCTGGCTAGCTCTTGTTAGGACAGGCACTGTCGCAGGTACGTTACATTAAATACAATCTTCATAGGTGCCGGAATTACTCTGTTATCCCTATTCTACAGGTAAGGAAACTGAGGTCCAGAGATGTGAAGTACTCAAGGCCTAGGGTTGTCAGAGAAAATACAAGACACCAGTTCAACCTGAATTTCAGGTAAACCATGGATCATTTTAAGTATATGTTTATCTCAAATACTGCATGGGACCTATTTAACCTGAAATGCTAGCTTCTGTTTGTCTGAAATTCAAACTGAACCGGGGGAGGGTCTATATTTTTATTTGTTAAACTTGGCCCTACCAAGGCCACACTAAGAGAAATGGCAAAGGCCAGACTTGCGCCCCAGAGAGTGTGGCTGCCGTCCACATACCTGCCCACCACATATGCCACCTCGCGGTACCAAAGAGCAGGGTCCTCTCCCCAGTGCTTCGGGTTGACCCCCACCCCAGGCTGCTTCCTAGGGAGACATCGTGGGGGATGAGATGTTTTTCTGTACTTTAACCTTCATAATAGCTTTCTAATGCAGCCAGCTTTGTTGTGAACACCTTTCCAGCTTCCTATTTCTTTTGAAATTAGATCTTGCCTCAAATGATCCTTGAATGGTGTCATTTAATAAAAATGGTAAATAGGTCTTTCTGTGTGGTCAGGAGGCTGGCGTTGGCAGGGCCAGGGGTAGCCCGAACCACAGTGGGGTCCCCAGGCAGGGGAGTGGTGGTGGGGCCTCCCTCAGTGCTGGGCCCAGGTCTCAGGGGGATCCCCCACTGCCCATCCAGATCCTCTGAGCCCCGAGACTGCAGGATGCTAACAGGCACATGATGCTGGGTTCTCAGTGCCAAAAAAATTCTCTCCTTCCACCCTCTTAGGAGGTAGAAGCCGCTTTCCCCTCTCACAGGTGAGACCCAGAGGGTCCCGAAACCTGCACAGCTGGTAGGCAGTACAGACACAGGAGTAAATCTCCAGTGACGCCCTGGTACCTGTGAATCGAGCCTAGGCTCCTCAGCCTGTGGGGACTCTTCCTGACCCCACCTCAGGGACAGTTCTGCCTCACCTGTGTCCACGATGCTTCAGGTGCCCCCAGCTCCAGCACTGGGGTGCTGCCCGGAGGCCACTCATGCTGTCTGCTTCCTAGTCAGCCCTATCCTGCCTCCTCTGGCTGCCCACAGCCTGCCCACGGTTCCCGGCCCAGCCCAGCCCAGAGCCACTTACATGGTGGCCTCCAAGACAGTCCTCACTCTGTGCACTTCTCCCCCCCGCCCACTTTGCTGGTCCTTCCACCCTCCTTCCACCCCATCCGTTCTCTCCTGACAGGGCCACGTTCTTGACCCACATCCACTAACTCTAAACAGACAGGCAGCTGCCTAGAGAGGCCACAGTGCCCTTTTCAAATGCAAAAACACGTCCTGTGCAAACACGTCACGCCCCCACCCCCAGTCCCCTGAGGGGCTTCATCCCAGGTGGAAGACCTAACTCCTCAGCTGGCCCCACCCAGACCACCTTGCACCTTCCCCCTTCCCCTTGCAGCCCTATCATCATCCGTGCTGCTCGCCCCGTGCCTGCCTGTTGTTCGCCTCTGTGCCTCCTCTGCATCCCCAGGCCTCCCACAGACCCTGCACCCCCAGACCCCGTCTGGAGGCTCCCTGCACCCGATGGGCTTTACAGCAAGTTGTGAGTCTTCCCAGCTGTGTTTGGTGGCCATGGGAGGTTTACCTTTTGAATCCTCTCTCCCGCCACCCTGCACTCACCCCACAGTGCTCATAAAATATTTGTCGAGTGAACGAACGGAAGTCTTCCTTAGGTGTCCCCTGCTAGTGGCAGCATCCACGATGCTCCGGACATTCACCAGATGCTGCACATTTGAAATCTCATTTTTCATCTTCACATACAAGCTGGTGCTGGAGGCCCATGGCTACCACACTGATCTGACCTTTCAGCTGCCCCAGACTGTGTGCACACAGCTCTTTGTCCAACTTTTCCTCAAACTAATTTCACCATTTTCCCTTTATTCCGATTTCTGCATTACAAATGTTCTGTCCTGATACCATATGTTTTCACTTATAAGTCTGACAGAAGAAACCTAACAGAGGACCATGGGGAGGGGTAGGGGGGAAAGAGTTAGGGAGAGGGAGGGAGGCAAATCATGAGAGACTCCTGAACACTGAAAACAAACTGAGGGCTGAAGGGGGAGGAGGGAAGGGGAAGGGGTGATGATCATGGAGGAGGGCACTTTGGGGAAGAGCCCTGGGTGTTATATGGAAACCAACTTGGCAATAAACTATAAATAAGAAAAATAAAATAAACTAGCATTTCCCAGAAAAAAAAATGTTCTGTCCTTTATGTCACATTCAGCTTTGAAAACCACATCAAATTCTTTCCTTAGAAGATGGCATATATAAACATATTTGAATACTCCGTATAATTTGTATACTTACATCTCACATATATATATGTAAATACTTGGACTATATCAGTTGCTTTTAAATCTTCTAAAGCAGTAGAATCCCCATTTTAAGCTAATTGCTGCATGGACCCCTGGTATTTCAAACTATTAGAAAAACAGAAAAGCTCTGTTTGAAGCTGGGGGTAGGGCTGGGGCTGAGAGTTCCAAGGAACACTGGGAATCAGGCTCTCCAGGACCTTTTCCAGATCTGAAACCCACAGACCTGTGCATGCTGGGGTACTAGTGTGCCCATTATGCAGGTAGGGAATGGAGGATCTGTCAGGGCTTCAAATGAGTGGACCCTGCCCCTCTTTGGGGCCTCCTGGCCTTTTAAAATCCCTCATGTTCCCTCCATAGCCTTCTTGTCCCTTGACACAGAGTCTGCCTCACATTCTCCACCTCAGGCAAACAACGGGCACTCACTCCGTGCCAGTTCAGTGAAGGCTGCTCAGTGTGTGGGTCAGGCCTCAGCCTCCTCACCCCCTCCGTGGAGCTGGGCCTGGCCAAGATGAGGAGGAGTGACAGACAGGAGCCCTGAGGGCCAAGGAGGAGGGCCTGGAGGCCCCAGAGTCCAGCGCTGGCAGAGCAGAATAGCAATCCTTTCCTCTCGGCTCTGCCTCGATGGTGCCTAGGTATTTCTTTCTGTTTCAGGCTAAGGACTTTTCTTTAGAAACACAATTTAACTGAAAAGGTTAACACATTTTAATTGCCCAGGGATAGTGCTCTGAAAATTCTAGAACATGTGCTCATTAAATAAAATTAGCACAGAGGAGCTGCCCAGGATATGTCACACATTAAAATATGACTCTGTAGACTAGCATGCATTATGAATTATTGCCTTGTGTATTTTTTGTTACATTAGTCTTTAATGCGAATACAGTTATTCATCTGCCCACCTGGAGATCTGATTTTTGAGATGCTGGAAAAACTGTATCCACATTAACTTTTACTTGGACAATAATCAGCAAGTCTTGGTCAGGCTGCATTCAACAGAGTGCCCGGTGCTCAGCAGATGGAAAGGCCCCTGCTCATGTACCTTGCTGGTGACTTCTAAAGGTTGAGGTGTTGGGGGATGTGGAGCAGGCTGTGTCCACTTGCCCCGCCCATCTTACCATGGCCTGGGTAAGCAAGAGCTGGCATGGAATTCTGGGCCCAGTCAGTCTGTGCCATGCCACCCCCTGGGACCTTTCTCCCTGTGGCCTCTCTCCTGGAAGATGTGGACTGAGTACGCGGTGTAACATGTGAGGAATGCCAACGCTGGGCATGTCTGCAGCCGCAAGGCCATTCATCCTGCAGTACGCAACTTGTCACCCACATGTGCCCATCTTCCCATTCTTGTTTCGTCCATGTATCCACTCATCCTTCCTTCTTTAAAAAAAAATTTTTTTACATTTATTTATTTTTGAGAGACAGAGAGACAGAGCGTGAACACGGGCAGAGAGAGAAGGAGACACAGAATCTGAAGCAGGCTCCAGGCTCTGAGCTAGCTGTCAGCACAAAGCCCGAAGCGGGGCCCAAACTCAAGATCTGTGAGATCATGATTTGAGCTGAAGTCGGACGCTCAACCAACGGAGCCACCCAGGCTCCCCTACTCAGCTTTCCTTCTATCCCTCACTTACCCATTCACTCACCCATTCACATTCTTCCTTCCACCCATCCATACCTCATTCATTGTTCCATCTACCCATCCACCCAGCCTTCCATCCACTCATACCTCCATTCATCCTTCCGTCTACCGATTCTTCTACGCACCCGTCCACCCATCTTTCCATCTGTCTGTATTTCCACTCATCCTTCTACCCACCCCCATCTACTCATTCTTCCATCCATTCTCACATCCATCCACCTTTCCATCCATTCATCCACGTGTCCTTACATCCACCCACCCATTCAGACATCTACTTTTCTTTCCTCCCACTCATCCCCTACTCTCTCATCCATCCAATCACATTCTTCTCTTCACTCAGCCACCAGCTACTTGTTTATCCACCTATCCACCCATATAGGTAGTCCCAAACCTGTCATTTCTTAGCTGGATCACTGCCTCTAAAGTGGTTTCCCCACATCCACTCTGTCCCACTTCTCTAATCTTCACACTGCAGCCACAGTTCCAAAAACATCATGCCCCGTCACCCACTTGCTCCCCATGCTGTTGCCTTAGGACAAAGCCAAAACTCCCGCCTCTCTCATAAGGCCTTATGGAGTTTAGCTCTGAACTACTCTTTGCTTAAATTTCCCTCTGTTACCTTTCTTGCTTTGCTGCCCCAACTGTAGTAACTTTCTGTGAGGTCTTTGCTCTCCCCTGCTCCCTCATGCTATAGGATCTTTGCACATCCCACCCCCTCTTCCTGGAAGGCTCTACCCACTCCCTTTACCCCCTCTCCTTACTCTTAACCATCTTTTAGATTATAGTTCAAATGTCACTCCTTCAAGGATCCTTTCCTGACTGAGTCAGATCCTCTTACTCTTGGCTGCTGTAGCCCATGGGTCTCTCCTTTGGGGTAATCAGCCATGGGTATAAATTTCTACTTGCCAATGACTATTTGATCAATATCTGTTTCTCCTTCTATCAGACTCTGAGGACCTTGTAGGTCTAACTTGTATTGTGTCCTCCATGCCTAGCACAATTCCTGCACATGAAAGATGCCTAATTCGACATTAGTTGAATGAATGAATGAACTAGTGCCAGGCCCAATGGACATAGAGTAGGGAGGATACAGGCATGGGAAGGAACTGTCCTGCCTCCCTGGGGCATCAGTCTGGATGGGGTACTCAGCAAGGCACTGACTCCATGACAAGGAAAGAAATGTTGGGGGCCCTGAGACAGCAGTGGAGCCCTTCTGGGTGCTCAGGGTAGATGAGCTCCCTTTGGCTGCAGGGTCAACAAAGCCTTTATTCCTTCTGTGAAGTCATCTCCACTGGTGCTGTTATGCCCAGACTTTAATATTGCCCCAAAAATCAGAGACTACCAGGGAGACCGAGTCACGCATGCAAAAGCAAAGTGCGGTTTTTTTACGGGCTTAGGCTCACCGGGGCCTAAACTCAAACTCACAGACTTTACTGGTGCAGTGGATTCATGCTGAGAGCCCCAAACAAAGGTGGGGCAGGGCTTTTATGAGTTTGGGAAGGGGGAGTTACAGGAAATTGTGACGCAGGTACAGTGATCCAATTATTATTATACAATATTATTGACAGCAGGTTTAACCATTCACATTGCCTAGAGTATTTGTTACGTTTGGCG
Organism: Suricata suricatta; assembly: GCF_006229205.1. NCBI lineage: Eukaryota > Metazoa > Chordata > Mammalia > Carnivora > Herpestidae > Suricata > Suricata suricatta. The sequence goes on along the minus strand of NC_043715.1, from coordinate 36,594,869 downwards.
GGACCCAATCACAACATTTAGAGTACTGACCAATCACAGAGTGGGCCCAGGACCCTCACGTAGGGCATGACTAGTCTTAGCCTCCATCTTTAGACCTGCCCTTAGAAATGTTAAAGGTGTTAGCTGGCCTTTCCTGATTGGGCGGTACAAGGGTGGTCCCTCCTGCCTTGGGCAATGTGTGCCCTTCTATTGTCTCATGGAGTGAGTTTCAGACCTGTGTCCTTACAGTGCCACCTTTTCTGAGCCCTTCTTGTGCCCCAGTTAAGCCCTGACTTCATCCTCAGAGCATTTCTTGCTTATTCTGACCACCATGGCGAGACTGTGAGCTCCTCCTTGAGGTAGGGGCTGGGTCTACCTGAGGCTCTGGCCAGACCAGATGTAGTTGGCCACGAACCCCCACCCCAGCTCAGAATGAGCCATGACATGATGTCAGCTCTCCCTCCCCCGGGTTTATTAAAGATCCTTCATCTGGGCCAAGTGGGATTTGTATGAGAATCAATTGTAATAAAAGTTGCTATAAGGGGACTAATGTTGCAGCTGGGCTTTCCTGGCTTAGAGAAAACTGTCGTCCTCCCAAGGAGAGCTGATGGGCAGGGGGCCAGGGATCAGCAGAGTGAGGGGCTCTCTGTCTTTAGTGACAGCCAGTAAGAGTGAGTGGACCTCCTTTTGGGTGAGCCTGTGTGGGCTCCCAGTGCTGGTGGGACATGGGACAGGAGGGGCCCTGGTCTTCTGTCCTGCAAGCAGCCTGCTCTGCTCCCAGCAACTCCTCCTGGTGGTCTTTGTCTTACCTTCTCCCCACTGGTCCCTGGGGTACCAAGCAGCACCTTTGTTGGCAGGCAGCAGGCACTGTGAGCCACAGTGAGGGCATTTGGGTAGGTGTGAACAAGAAAACTGAATGGGGGCACTCGCATGGAAGAGCCAGTGCACACTCACGCCTGTGCCAGTGGCCCCAAACCCCGTCCCTTCACAGGCCCATCCCTGTGGGAGCACCGGGCTTTCCCACAAAACTCCCCTACCTCTACTGGTAAGAGAACCAGTGAGGGGGACACAGGGCCCCTCTTCTGCAGCTAGTTGACTGTCATTGAGGGGGTTTTTCCTTCTATTCTTTCTTCCATAGAGAGGCTCTTGTCCAGGGCTGCAAACACCAGCCTCTCTTCAGAACTTCGCTTTCCAGCCACCAAAGGGCTGCCTCTCTCCTCCCTTCACAATGGCCTCCCTGCTGTCAGCAACCTTGAGAAGCGTGAAGCAAGATCAGGCATAACACAGGTGCACAGTGAGGCTTACAGGCAGGTGTGCAAACGTGGTGGTGTAACTTCGGGGCGGAACATGAGAAACCGTGACAAACCCGTCCTTGCTCACTAAGGAGCTAGCTCCTAACTCACGGCAAATAGCCACAGCCAGGCAAGGACGGGGACATGGCATCCTCCCCACTTCCTACCCTCCCCCCTTGATGTGGCACAGAGACAGAAGGACAAAAATAGCAATCCGCTGAGCCATTTGCAATTTGAAGGCACTTTCTGTTCTGAAGCTCCTCAGCTTCTTCCCATCACCTTAAGCTCCATGAGGCTCACACAATGTGCAGAGGGAGAAATGTCTCAGAGTGAGGTCTCAGATTGGAGCACCATGAAATGATCTTGGACCGTCAGTCCCTTTCTCGCAAATAATGCAGAGAACAAGAGCCAGCATCTGTGGAGCGTTTTCTAGGTGCCAGGCCTCCTGAAGCTCAACTCTTTCTGTGGATTATCTCCTCTGACGCTGTCACTCGTTCCCTGGCACCAGTATGGGCGCCCTTGAGATGAGAACAGATATAGAAATAACATGCAGGGTGCGTGGATGGGGATTTGAATGCAAGTGGTTGGACTCATGCACAGTTAAGAAGGATAAGGCACGTACTGTGACAGCTGGCTGGTCAGGGCTGTATAGGGCCCGGTAGCAGGGAGAGTGTTGTGGCACCCAGCCCTGGCTTGCTTATGAGCCAGCTAGCGGAGCAGTGAGGAACAGCTGAAATGTCAGGAGGAAGAAAGAAATGTCTGGAAAAGGGGGTGAGGAAAACTTCCTCTTGAATTGTTCTCAGCCTCTTTCGGGTTTATTCTTTGTCTCTTCCACCATAACGAGCAGCTCCCGAGAGAATGGACCTCACCCAGGCCCCTTGCCCTGGGCTCACCCCTTAACGGGCACTGGGGGTCCAGCTGGGTGCACTCAGGAGGCGCCCTGTGTACACTTTGCCTCCACAGACGCCAGTGGTCTGCTCCCCATGGCAGCCCTGCTGGCAAGGTGGTCCCTTCTGAGCTGGACAGAGCAGAGCCCCCAGGAGTGGCTAAATGGGTGGATTATAGGCGGGGAGAAAGCTTTTGAAATGTCTCCTTTGGCTCTATTTTGTAGAGACAGACCCCTTCCACCTCCAACATTCTGTTTGAACCATAAACACCAGAAGTCAGTCCAAAGTAGTTTTGATGTTTCAGCCCAGGGAGTGGTAATGCAGAACAGAACAACCAATAATCTCTAGAAACAGCCTCCCCCGGATTGCCAACCCAGACACAGGACTTCACAAGGCCTGCGTCTCAAGGGCCATCACATGGAGGGCACAGGTCTCACCGGCTACTGAGGGGCAGCTGCTGAGCCCCTCCTGCGGCCACTTCCATGGCTACTGCACAAGAGCAGCTAGCCCATCGCCCAGAGCGGGCAAATTGGGTAAGTCACCTCGGTATTTACAGCACACCTTCCCCAAGGGCACCAAAGCCCCTGACAAGCAGGCTAACTTCCCCAGAAGCCCCAGCCCGGGGAAGGAGATGTGTCACCCTTTAAGAACAGGTAGGGATCAGCAGTCTCAGGGGGTAGGCCTGTCTGCTGGTCTTAAACTCTCCTGAAGCCCTCACACACGACAAAGGGAAGCTTCTCACGCTTCGGATATGAGTTTCTGAGAGATGCCTGGTAACAGTCAGCAAAGCATGGGGAATAGAAAAGATAATACTTTTTTTCTCCTGTGCTGCAAAGATGTGTAAAAACCAAGCCGGCATCTCCCATAAAGCTCAGGGGTTTAGACCACAGCCAAGCCCTTGCCTTGGTCCACATGGGGCAGAACTAATCAATATCGTATTACAAAAGCACTTGACCTCATTTATCCCCACAGATGCTTGGGGAATCCTTAATATTCAGAGCTTTAAAAATGTGCGCCTGGCGTATTTAATGAGAAGCTCCGTGGTGGGTTTGGCTCCCAGTGACATTTAGAAAGGCCAGCTCTCGGCCTTTCTCGTGGGGGCTGCCACCCCAGCTGGGGAAAGGGGCCTGGGACCTGGGGAGGGGACTGTGTGATGGAGTGAGGCAGGAGGAGTTATGGAGAGCGGAAGAAAGGACCAACCTGTGATACGTGCCGGTGGCACATCATCACTGCTCAGTAAAGGGCTGGTGTCACTCATCCTCACTACAGCTCTTCTACCTTCAATCCTCCTTCTGAGGAGAGAATGGCCATGCAGTGAGCTGGCTAACCACTCACGGACGGACCAACGCCGCTCCATTGGGTGTGACTTTCTCAATCTATGCGGTACAGGATAGGAAGGGAGGTGAGGCCTCCAGAAGCTTTCACAGGACTGACCTAAGCAGGAGCACAAAGCCCCAGGTGCCCCTTCAGGTCCCAAATTGCACACTATCTGCAGGATGCCTCCTCTGATTGCCTAGCTGGACTAGGGCTACCCCCGCCTGGGACTCCCCCCACACAGACAGCTTTGTCCCAGAGATACATGGGCATCCTTGCCACGCTGGAGCCGGGCCCATGGTTGGCCTTGCCGGTTCCCGCTCATGGCAATCATGTGACCGGCTGATAAGGGAGAGGGTGCCATGCAGCCAGTAATCACACACGTTTGCTGCTGTCGGGGATGATGCAGGCATCTCTCATCAGCTGTGAGCTCAGCCATTTTCTTTATGAAATCCTTTAATTTTCCCATCCAGGATGTCCAGACAGCCTCTCGCTCTCTTCTCTGGGACAAGTCGTGCCAGATTTATTTTCTCTTTAATTATGATCCTCATGTCACGTTGGAGCTTGAGGGAAGAGTGGATTGTTTATTTAAGGCAACTGTTGTGGGGTCCTCGTGGGTCCGGGGAGATGGGAACCCTGGGTGACTGCCGCCTGGCCCTGCTGGCCCAGTTGGAGACTTTCCCAGCTCCGTGGAGATTGCCCCAGGTTACACAGCACCACTGCCACCGGCTTTGTCGTCCACGGGGCATGGCTTGAGTGAATGCCTTCACCTTATCTATAGGCCCCTTCAGTCATGGTTTACGGTTGCCATGGAGACACCCGAGGATGCTCCCCTTGATGGCTCCCAGCAGTAAGCGCCTCTCTAAAGCCGGCACACCCATGGCCTTGGCTGTCTTTCTCTCATTAGGAAATAAAATATTAAAAGCCAGTTCTCTGTGTGGGCCCCAGGCAGCAGTTTGCCACATCAGCGGGCTCTCTGTAGGGGCCAGGGCACCTCTCCTTGGAGCCGGAGCCTTGAGGCTAATTAGAGGCTCACACGCCACAGATCCCAGCCCCAGGCCCCTGCAGAGGGGATCCTCTTGCCAACATGCAAGCCATTCAGTTGCAAACTGTATTCTTCCCAGGCTGTTCCGGATTAGAAGGGTTTGTCTGGAAGATATTGTTTTGTTTTCTCTCTCTCTCTCTTTCTCTCTCCCCCTCTTTTTTCTAGAAATGGCAATCAGCAACCAAGTGTTCATACAAAATAGGTCAGCTTTCAGATTAATCAGGAGCCAGATTTATGAGAACGTGGCTAAGAAGGGGCCTGGTCTCCTGTGCCAGCTCTGCTGTGCTAATCCACCCATGTTATTTTTAAGCACAAATATCAAAACGTCTCTTGACAAATGAGAAGTGAAATGAATGCATTTTTGCACATAAACTTTTAGTACAGATATGTATTTGGCTGTGTTGGACGCGTGTAGGGCACAGGAAGGGTCTCTTGGCCTGGCTGCGCAGAAGTGGAAGGGACAGGGATTCAGGTCAGTACCCACCCCCTCCTCACCCCACCCCTTCCCTGGCGTTACCAACGCAGCTTGCTTGATAAACGAAGTAACACAGCATCGTCTGGGATTTTGGACTCTCTTCCAGGAGTAATCGCTTAACTGGTGACCGTCTGGGGAGGTGGACTGGGACTACCCCTGAGGCTGCCGTTCTGAAACAGCCGAAGTGACCACTTCACCCAGGCCTGGGATGGCCTCTGGGCTTGTCCTGGAGTTGAGGTGGAATCTATCTTCCTCTCTCTGAGAATCAGGTTATTTCCTCTGTGTCTCACCCCCTGGATCCACCACCCATCTTTCTCCACTCTGCTCTGAGCCCCTGGGCACTGGTCCGCATAGGCTGTAGCAGCTGGCACTCTTGGCCTCAGCTCTCCGGAGGGTTTGGTCAGTGGGAGGCCCTGACGGGAAGGGGAGGGCAGGAGGAAGGTGAGGCCCTTGCTGGGACCATTCTACCAAGGCCACCGCTCCATCAGGTTAGCCCCTCTGGGTTATACTAATCACTTCCTTTTTGCCATTAAGGGTGTTAATGGCTCCCACTGCTGCTAACCCTGGGGACTGGCACTCATCCTTCACTGGCTGTCCTAACCCTGCCCACACCTTCAAAAACTACTTTCTTCGCCTCTCCCCCATGACCCTGTTTAAATGTGCCATTTGCTTTGCCAAGCAGCCTGACTGATTGACTCTGTCAACGGTCTTGCTTGTGAACCAGGCGGCAGAGGTCCTACCAGTCCCCTGCCCTCCAGGCTGCTAGGAACTGAGCAGGGGACCAAGCCTGAGGTCATTGTCTCAAGCTCCCTCTCCCGCTCATGCTGCTGGTGGCTCTGGGTGATTGGCTGGCCTGCTGCACCCCAGGGAGGCTCAGCAGGACCACACGCTGCTCAACAACACAGCCCTGCAGAAAGGTTATTAATGACTGCCACCCAAAACATAGTCTTCAGACTTTGCCCCCTCCCCCCTTGGGTGGTGGGCAGAATGGGACACTTAAGACAGCATGGGTCCCTCCTTGGGGTCAAGGCCATTCAGATATGTTTGTGGGTTAGAAGTCAGCTAACCCATTTCTCCAGAGGCGCCCACAGCATCATGACTCTCCCAAGACCTTCACCTGCAGACAGGAAGATGTAGGCTTTCTGGTCTTTTGGCAGAAGTCCCACCTTCTGACCTTCTGAATAGGAGTTGGAAAGAAACCTGGGGTTCTTTCTGAGATGCGTCTACAGGGTTCCTGGCCTACGCAGGAGCTGGCAACAGCTTTGGGGTGACCGAGAACTTAGGGGCCACCACACCCCCATCCTGGCAGCACTGCCTTGCCAGCCCTGACGGAAGCCCAGCTGGCTGTGCTTTCTGGAGGGAAATGCACACTCCAAGCCACTCCATGGGAGGGCAGAGGAACCCTAACCTGGGCTGTGGCCCTGATCGATGTGGGCATTAAAATACCATCCTGTGACCCGCAGATGCCCAAGGCCCCACCTGCCGGGGGGTCCTAGACACTGTGCCATCAGAACTGAACTGATGTGAGAACCCCCAGATCTTCCAGAAAGAAGGGTACTGTCTGTGCCACCCTCCAAAGATAGGTTCTCTGTGGTGGGGATGAGTTGCCCTGGAGCCCCTTGTGGCCATCCCAGAGACCAACTATCTTGTTAGCCATGCCTGGGGTAGTCAGATCAGCATTGGTTCAGCTCAAGGTGTCAAGGTTCTGGTGGAGAGGGAAATTCAAGTAAGAATGAGCTCATGGCCTCATTAATACCTTTTGCGAGCACTACCAAATGCATTCTCAAAAATCTCTTTCATATAATGCTTCCTTGACCAAAGCCTTAAAGGTCTCTGTTTGGTCCTCTGGGCATTCAAGGCCTTAAGACTTGGCCTCCAACTGCCAACCATTCAGCTGTGTCTCCTCCCTCCCATCCTCTCTGGCCAGAGTAGGTAATGAACACGGTGATGACAATGAACATTTACATAGACATTTCCATACTGGGCTCCCTCCGAGATCAGGGATTACCATTCTATTTTGCAGATGATGAACTATGTTCAGACATGTTAAACCACTTGCTTAAGTCATACAGCCCATAGGCAGTGGAAGCACGACTCACATGCAGGCTTCTGCCTTCCAAATCCTCTGCTTTGCCACTCTACTCATGGTCTTAGAACATCCCAGAAGAGTGGAGCAGAGGTGTTTTTTTTTTTTTTTTATTACGCAACTAAGCCAATCACAAGTCAATAATCACTTTTCCAGAACACCTACTGTGTGCTAAACAGAGATGACTAACTCTCCCCAAGATTTATGCTGTCCTTCTACCCAGAAGAGAGGAGGTTGAAAAACAGCTCCTAAGCTAACCTTGCATCTGCGTGGCACCAAGTGGCCGAGTTCTGGCCAAAAGGTGAGGATGGAGGCAATATATACCACTTCTAGTCCTGGGCCTTAATAATTGCCTTGCCATCTCTACAGTGGCTCTTCTCTGAGAGAATTTACACCCACCAAAGTGATTTCAGTGGCTATTTTCTCAATTTTCCAGGAATGATACCTACTCTGCCCCAGAGCTGCCTGCCCTGGCAGTCAATGTTTTCCTGCTCTCTGACTCCCCTCTGCCTGCCCACCTACATCTCCCCCAGCCCTTTTCACTCCCTAGGGAAGCAGGCCTTAACCTGTGGGTGCCCTCCTGGCAATGATAAGGCTCTACCCTCCCTCCCCTACCCCCCAAGAGGGCCCAAAGGGGACTATCTATAGCACAGCCTGGCCTAGGACCATTCTGGACTTAGCCAAAGAGAGCAGAGGCTACACAGCCAGGCCCAACCACACAGCCTTGGACGAAGCCTGTTCCATCAGTCAATCCGCATCCAGATGAACAGTGCCTGAGTGGTAACCGCCATCTTCCACTCTGGGTGCTAGCGACCCACCCTCTGGGCTCTAAGGACTCCAGGAGAAAAGGGTCCAGTTCTCTAAACTCTTGAGAGGGCTCCTCACACTGGAGCCACTTGCCTACTGGTACTCAGAGTTCTGGGCAAGGCCACCCCTCCCCCCTTCATAAATACCCATCTTGAACGCTTCCAAGCAACCAGCAATAAACAGGAAACAAGAAGAGATCCCAAGTGAGGCTGCAGTAAACTTGCCTCAGACGTGCCCACGTGAAATACCAACCACTAGGCAAACGCGAATGCCAGAGCAGGGCCTCTCCGGCCAGAGCCACCCAGGACCCGGTCCCCGCGGCTCCATTCCAGTGCGCCCCGCTCTGCACACGCCCTTACCTGAGCCGTGCCTCTGGCGCAGAAGGACCGCCTGGCCCAGCGGCGGTGACGCTGACGAAGCGGCGGCCGCAGCCGCGACAGTGGCGGTGGCTGCGTGGGCCCCGGACGCAGCGGCCGCCTCCGGGATTCCGGGACCTGGGGCGGCAGGAGGACTCCCCGGAGGCGGGCTTTTGTCGCCGCGGCCGGGGTCAGAGGTGGCTCGGCCCGCGGCGCCGGTGGCGCCCACGTTGTTGGAGTTGGCGGCGCTGGCGGGGCCGTGGCGACGCGGACCGCTGCTCTGAATGTGGGACACGGCCTCGGCCGCCTGCATGTTGGGCGGCGCGAAGCGCGAGAGCACGCGCAAAAGCGCCTGGGCCTTGTGCTCCTGCGTGTCGTCGTCGCTGTAGTCCGACACGCGGCATTCGTACACGCCCTCGTCCTGCCGCCGCACGGCCGACAACCGCAGCCTGTGCGAGATGTCATTGCCCTGGACACGCACGGTCTGCAAGAGAGCGGGGGCTGGGGTCAGAAGGCTGGGACGGACAGGTCCGCGACCCGCTCCCCCTGCCGGCGCGGGGCAGCTGCGCCCAGCCCTGCCATGGTGCCCCCACGCTACCGCACCTCAACACCTCTGGACGCAGGTTTGCCTATGGCGATCCGGTTTTCCTTTCATTCCGTGGCTGCCCAGTGGCATGGGGCTCCCAGCCCTGATTGGACCTTGGATGGCCCTCCCCATTGCATCGTGTCCCCATCATGCTAACCGAATTCATCACTTTGCATCCTCCTGCCAAACTACGCTTCTGTCCTTCAGAGCTGCAGAACCTACCCGTCCTTCCTCCCTCCTGCACCTTGGGGAAATCTCAGGTTCGGCCTCCTGTCGCTAACCACCCTCTTTGCCACCTGGCCTTAAGCCCAGGCCTCCACCTCTGTCTACTCAAACCAACATTCCTTTAGTCTGGAATTCGGAGGGCCTGGGTAGTGCCGGAAGGACAGCCACTCTGCTCTCAGAGTACACATATATAACTTGCCCCCTAGCCTTTACAGCTAACCCTCCGCCGCCCCCCCCCCCCCCCCCCCCCCCCCCCCCCCCCCCCCCCCCCCCCCCCCCCCCCCCCAGGAGGCGACTCTGAGATTGCTGCTGGGCCCCCAGAGCTCTGCTACTTCGGAGTCTGCTTTTCAGCGCGGTAGTCTGAAGCTCTGGACCAAGCTCACCTCCCTGCGGCCTGGAGGAGACGGGGCAAGCAACCGCTCTGGGGCCCTCCCCTCGGAACGGAGAGCAGGATGAGGCCCTGGTGGTCTCCAGGCCCCGATCCTTCCACGCTCCAGCTGGGGGAGCGTGGGCTCATCTCCTCCTTGAGTTACGAAGCCCACGGCCCTAGCCCCTCGCAGCGCCGCCAACCCTCGCCCCATGCCTCCCCCCACAAGGAGCCCACAGCGCTGGGCACCCGGAGCCGAAACCCGGGCAAGGGGGAGGGCTGCGGCGGAGGGCGCCGCCTGGGCGCCGGGGGTGCGTGTGTGCTGGTGTGTGGAGGGGGGTGGGCCCACAGTCGGAGCACTGGTCGCCGCCAGCGCGAGGAGCTGCGCGCTGCGGTTGCTGGGAGACGTGCGGGCAGAGCAGAGGCAAGCGGATGCGCTGGGGCCTGAACGCGCCGGCCGGCCGACAGAATTTTACAGGTGAACGCAGAACGGAGAAAGGAGGTTTAGGTCTGGAAGCCTTGATTTACACAAAAGAGAACCCGAATCCGCTAGCGGCGACAGATGGCGCCCCGACCTGCCAAGCAGCCGACAACGCAGGGCTACGAGTACAGCCCTGCACCGCGCGGCCGCTAAGCCTTTCTAAAAAGGAGGAAGATGTGGGGCGCGAGGCGGCCAGAAGGGGTCTCCCGCGGCCCGCGCTGGGCTCCACACTTACGCTGATTTTAGTTGCATCCTTATTTGTTACCTAAAATGCAAAGAGGGAGAGAGACACATTAGGCTCTCGGCCTTCAAGCTTGGGGAACTCAGATGCGCCGTCGGCAAGGGGACTCTCCGCGGGCGGGCTAGGATTCGAAACCGCTCGGGAAGTGGCCGGGGCTGAGGGCACCAAAGACATCAGAATCTCCTGGAGTTTTACGCGGAAGGAAGCATGGTGCCTGGCCTAGAAGGGGCTGCCCTAGCACACCTGCCGGCCAAAGAGAAAAGGCTGGATTGCCACCAGGGTGGGAAGAAAGGCTCATCTCCCTCCCCGGAGCCTCCTCAGTTCCCTGCAGTGTTTCTCTAAACCCCGTGGAAAGCTGGATGGCGGGGCCGGTGTATCTGGACGGGACGCCGAGGGAGATGTGAGCAGTAACTCTGGGTGGCACCTTGAGTAGAGGGCAGTTGTGTGTATGTGTGTGTGTGTTAGAGTGTATGTAAAAGACTGGTTTAAGACGCCTACTGACAGTGGGAGCCTTCCACCGATCCTGTGGGGGCTGGAGGTGCACTGCAGGCCTCTGGAACCCAGCCAAGAGGAGCTTACCTCCTTGGCCCTGTGCCCCCGGGGACCTCGGAGTAGCAGAGGGCAAGGAGAGCCTGGCCCTACCAAGTGGTCTTCCTCCAGACCCAGCACCGATCTGACCCTGGGGCCCACAGCGAGCAAGCAAGAGCAGTCGAACTGGATGAGGTGTCGCTTTTTAGCGGCTAGGCTGCAGTTCGGGAGGTTTTAAGGGAAAGGAGAAGGATTACCAGGATTTGTGGTTCCCAACTGCTGCTGTTGAAGATGCTGTAGGGATGGGGAAGGTGGGAGATGGGCTGCTCTGCCAGTGCGCGCCCTGCCTTTTCTGCCAGGGTTACCCCAGCCGCCCCGGCTGAGCGCCGGCGCCGCGTGGGCGGCGGGTTACCTTGCTCCGGGCGCCGGGCACGCTGAGCGCCAGCTCGTGCAGCAGCTCCCGGGGCGGCTCCTTGAGGTACCACCACTGAATCTCCAGCGAATACGAGGTGGCTCCGCTAGCCCGGAACGCGCAGGGCATTTCGATGTCGTCTCCCTCCCGTACTGTCACATCTTTGGGGACTTCGGTAAATGTAGCTGGGGGCGGGGGAAGAGAGAGGCGTGACCAGTTGTGGGGCGGGGGCCGGAGGCAACCCTAGGCGAGACGGTGCGTCCCCGGCTCGCTGGCCTGGTGCTTGCCACCCGCAAGCCACAAGCGTGGCCCAGGCGCCAGCAAAGTTGTCGAGCAGCTGCCGGGCCCTAGCAGAGACCAGCTACCGCGGCAGGCTGCTTCCTTCCGGGTCGAGCGGGGCAGCAGGGGCGGCTTGCGCTTCTACCCGGCGCCCAGCCGCACCGCCAGAGCCAGGCTGGGGCGCACCGACTCCCGCTCCCCGAAAGCCGCCTCTTCGCAGCCCGAGCACCCGTCCGGCTCCGAACGACCCCGGCTCGAGCGCCGCAGCTGCGGCGACTCTCCGCTGCGCTCCTCCCCCTCCCCCTCCGGGCCCGGGCTGAGCACCGGGATTGCTGGAGACCGTGAAGCCTTCCCTTCTCTTCTTTCTCCTGCGCCTTGGCGACCGGGACAAGCTGGCTCTGGCGGCCCCGGCAAGGATCCCCCGAGCCCCCCGCAGCAGCAAAGTTCCCGCGCTCACCGTCGGCCACGAAGAGCAGCAGGGCGTGCAGCAGCAGCGGCGGCAGGTATCCGAGGGCGCCGAGCCGGTTCCGCTGTTCCATCTCC
>NC_043715.1:36540680-36582866 GCF_006229205.1 Suricata suricatta | reverse complement strand
CCGGCCGCCGGCGGCCGCCAATCAGCCCAGCTCCCTCGCCGGCTTGCCCGGCGCGGCTCCGGCGGGGGGCGCTGCGCGGGGGGCGCAGGACGCGAGGTCCCGCCGGGAGGCTACTAGTGATCGGTCCGTGCCTGCTTCTATCCCGCGCTCCACAGGACGATGGGGAACCGCAATTCAGTCTCTGCCTGGCGGGCCGGGCAGAGGCTGGGCCGCCCCGGGACCCATCCCTTGCCAAGGGAGTGAGCGCCTCAGAGCTGCGAGCTTCGGCTTCCCAGTCTGCTTATGATTTGGCTCCCGACTGCCACCTCCTCCGGCTCCCGCCGAGCTTTCCCGCCGCCGCCCCCGCTGGTCCCTCCGCGGCTCTTTCCGCAAGGCGAGTGGGCGCTCAGCCGCGGCGCGCAGATCTGGCGTCCGACCCAGTGCAGCGCGGGGAGAGCGGGTCCGGCGTGGCGGACCCAGAGCCGGAGAGGCGGGGAGAGGGGGAGGGGAAGGGGAAAGGGAGGGGGCGGTCAGTGGCTGCGCTCGGAGCCGCCTCCACCGCTGCATCACCCCCGCCCTTCGCTCCCCTTCCACGGCCGGCACCACCCCAGCCCCATCGCGCCCCTCACCTCCAGGGGGTCGCTTGGAGGGACCACAGTCTCCGTGGTTGGAGCGGAGCCCCGCCCAGCACCCGCTTTGGCTGGGGGTCCTTCCCCCCCAAACTCTCCCTGGCTTCTTCCCAATCTCCCTCGCCCGAGACCGCCGCTCATCCTGCGCGCCCCGCGGCCCTCTCCGCAGACCCCCGCCCTCAACTCCTTACCCCAGTTTGGGCAAAGAGCTGCACCGCTCTTTGTCCCAGGCCCAGGCCATGGCTGGTGGGTGGGCGCTGGGGGACGGGGAGTAGGGCGGAGCGCTGTGCTGGGCTGGGGACAAGGCCGGGTGACGGAGGCGACGCCGGGAGTCTGCAGTGTGCGAGCGAGAAGTGAGCGCAGAGCGCCCGGCGAGCAGGTGCCTGTGGCGCGGAGAGCGCACGAGCGAGCCAGCGAGCAGCGGCCGTGAGTGACGGCAGAGGCGGCGGGGGTGGGGTGGGGTGGGGTGGGGAGCGCCCAGCACGACTCAGGGCCCCGGAGGTTTCCAAGCGGGGGTGGGGTTCCCGCACCTCAATCGTTGGCCCCTGCGTCCCCACTCGTTCCTCGCTGGTCGCAGCCCTCGCTCTACCGGGTGCAAGGAGGGGGGAATCCCCAGGCAGCTAGAGGCAAAGGTCGGGTCCACAGCCGCTTTCCGGAGCCCATCCCCCGCTCCTGCATCCCTGGCATCCCGGTACCTCTCCCGGCCTTCCCCAGGAGGCTTCCCCTTCCCAGCTCTCTGCAGGAGTGCAGTCTGGCCCCTAAAGGGAAACGTGGGGCAGGCTTGTGGCTCCCTTGGGCACACAGTTGTAGGGGCAAATCCCGCAGCTTGGCTCGGGTCTCCATTGCTTCCTTTCCCATGGGAAACCCAAATGGTCGATTTCAGTTTATCTGTTCCTACCCTCCTGGCCCTAACCTCTCAGCTCTGTCCTGCTATTGGGGTGAGAGAGTCCCCTCCACCCTACTCCCCACCCACCGCGGGTTCACCACGCTCTGCTTTCCCTGTTCACCGGCTTCCTGGAGGCACCACCAGAGGATTCTCCGAGAGCCAGGGAGAAGGAAACCCAGAGAGCAGACACATCACAGCAGCAGAGCTGGTCCATGCTGCCCAGGGAACGCCCTCAGTAGAGAAGTAGCTTCAGCCTCTTCCAGAGCTTTGTTCTTACTGGTAGGGTGCTCCTGGCCAGTGTGCCCTCTGCCCTTCCTGAGTCTGTGTTTCAGTATCCTCATCTGTGACCAAGGAGTCATTTCCACACCCTCAGGCCATTGCTGCTCAGCTATGGAGCCCTTGTTTGCTAAGGTCTGTGGCTGGGAAGGGGGGAATGTCTAGGGCCTCTTCTTCTTTCTAGTTTCTTTCTGGGGACCTCAACCCAAGGAAGCAGTTGACAACTGCCTTCTTCATTGCATCCCGCTAGGACCAGGAACTTTCCCTCAGCAATCTCACCTTCCTTTACACACTGCTTTGGGTTGCTGAATGTGAGACCCTGCAGACCCCACTGCTGTCCTCAGAGTCTGAAGGGAGGGGGCAGACTTGCACTGTGCTACTCTGATTCAGGACCTTGATGGGATTCTAGGAAAGCAGTATCTTTTGGGGACTGATTCCAAGCAGGGTTCTGATGGCAAGAAGTAGCCCACTGGGCAGTGGCCTGCCTGGAGAGGCAATCTCCTGGCTTGGTACCAGGTCCAAGCGGAGATGGATGGCCAGTGATCAGGGATACACAGGGGAGGATTTCTGCAGCTAGAGGGAGTCACACCTACGTTACCAGTAAGCTTTGCAAGTTTTACGAACCTGTACCGCCGCATGGGGTAAGGTGTATCTTGTCTATTGCATGAGTTGGTGTTATTATTAACAAGAATCATAGCTTTATTCCTTCATATGCTTTTCATGTATACACTTTCCACGCGTTAGTTCTCAACCTGACAGTCAAGTCATCCTCCTGAAACAGAAATGAGATCAATCCCTCTCTTCTCAAAATCCTACTGCGGGTCCTTTTTCACTCAGGATAAACACCAGCGGCCTGGTAATGGCTGACAAGGCTGACAAGGTCAAAGCATCTGCCTTCCTCTTCCACCTCGCCGTGATGTCCTCATCTTATGTTTTCTGTCCTTTCCCTGATGATGCCCCCTAGCTACACTGGCTTCCTTCCTACAGCGCAACACACTTGTGCTTCTACCCCAGGGCCTTTGCACTAGCTGTATCATTTGACTGGGATGCTCCTTCCCCAGACACCTGGTTCACAGACCCTGTCATGTTCTCCTGGTTTTTGTTAAGAAGTCACTTGCTCAGTGAGGCTCCCTGGGAGCACTGTACTTAGAGTGTAATCTGCATGCCCCTTCCCCAGCACTCCTTTGTTCTCCTTTGCTTAGTACTAACCTTCCAGCATGTAGTACAGTATCCTTCTTTACTGTATTTCTTGTTTGTGGCCTGTAGCCTGTACCAGGATGGGGCTCTTTGACTGCTTTGCTCACTGACGTAGCTGTGGTACCTAGATATGGTCTGGCATAGTGTAGAAACTCAGTGAGTATTTGTGGAGTTAATGGATGAGCTCATTTAACCCCTGTAACAACCCTGTGAGGTAGGCACTGTGATTTTACCGCATTTTAGAGATAATTGCAGCCGAAGCTCAGAGGGCTGAAGGAACAAACTCCAGGTTACACAGCTGGTTAAGTAGCAGAGTAAAGCTTCAGATCAGATCTGGCTTAGTCTGGGGTCCTAATTCTTAATCAAAACACTCAAATTTTCCCTATTCCAGGCAAGACTCTGGTCTCCCAGGACCTGGGGATGGTGTAGAGGGCGGAGCCCTCTGCCCTTGATTCGTGGCAGCCTGAACTTGTCTCACAGCTTCTTTCCTGCTTGTTGTAAGGTGTGCAGCAGTCCCATGTCTGGAGAGTCTGTTCTCCTGTCACTGCTCGTGGACTGCCAGGGCAGCGGTGTGCCCTTGCTCTCGGCGTCTCTAACTCCCAGGGGAGCCACCCCTTGCTTAGGCTCAGTAAATGTTGCAACTAGGAGTGCTAGTGGTTGTGGAGGGAAGGGGGGCTTTACCTCTCTCCCCCGGATCCTTCTCACCACACCCGCATTGACCCATGGGATGCGGTCTCAGTCAGAGGCTCCAAAGAAGGCGTCTGTGACGGGGCACACGTGTTGCTCTTTTTGTTCCCTTCTCAAAGGAAACTTCTCTCTGGGGACACAGTCACTCACCCCACTCACCCCTGCCAATGGCGGTCCCTTGGGCTCCCACAAAGATGCCCCGTTTGGAAGCAGTGTTGGTCATGTGAAGTGAGGCAGGTTTCCCACTGATGGACTTCTGAGAGCTTCTTGGAACTGTTGTGTCTCTGAGGCTGTTGTCTACTGGATGCTCATCAGTAGGTAGTGACAGGCACCCTTTGGACTACAAGGTTCCTCTTTCCCTTTTTCCCTCCACAAGCTCCAAAATGCCTGCAGGATCACGGTGTGCAGGGGTCTCAGTGAACCCTCCTGTCATGTGGCCGGTAGGCCCTCAGGTACCTGTGGGGCTGCGTGTGGGCGCTCACCCGCGTCTACCTCGCTCTGTCCTGCACGTGGTCATTTCGTGCTGCTGTGATCTGGCTGCCAGTTGGGGGGTGTTGCATGTGTCAATACCATTTTGTGGACGGAGTCACTAGACTCTCAAAGGCACTTCAAAAAGTGCTATTTAAAAAGACTGCCCAGCCTTTCGTGAAAGTACCCTTAAATTACAGCCCTAAGTGAATGTGTTTCCTGGAACTCACTTTCAAAATTTATTTATTTTAATGCTCTTGGAGTTTTGGTTTCGATATTCTTGTCTTGGTTGACCTTTGCTGTCCCCCCTCCCCCATACCTCGTACAGCAACATTGATTTTGGGTAATGTATTTTGATTTTAAGATGCAGGCCATCCATAAACTTTTCTATCAATAATCCCGCCACACTCTGTGTACCCGACAGCTTAAAGGAAAATACCAGATTTATGGGGGCTTTTATTTTTGGCCACTTTAGTCATTCCTTGGCCATCACTGTCAGGGGATAAAGGCCTGAAGTCCAGCCCCAGGAATACTGCTGTCCAAGGGCAAACATCAGGTCCACTGCTCCAGATGGTGGAGGATGGCCCTCTCTACCTGGATGACGGGGAGGAACTGATGACTGAGTGCTGCTAAGACATGGGGGAAGGCTATTGGAAATGCTCACAGCCTGGGATTCTGTTGTCCTCTTCTACCCCCACATGGAGACAAGAGGGTCCTCTGCTCGCACCGGGCCTTAGGGCCATCAGGGAGGTGGGCCTGCCCTTGCCCCTGTCCTTGCCCATGTGCATTCTGAGAAGCAGGCCTGGTTTGCAGTCTCAGGTCTGGGCTGTCATTGCTGTGTTGGTGTCACTGCTCAGGGTCCCCTGTGCCTGGGGCTGTTTGTTTGGTTGTCGAAAACAGGATTGATTTGGCTTGTGGATTGCCTGGAGAGATGGAATGAGGGGAGAAACTCCAGGCAGAGCCTGCCCACTTTACCTCAAACATCTATCCAGCCAGCATGTCCTGAGAGCCCAGAATTCATTTATCCAGCACATACCTGTGGGCATGGACTTTACAGCGTGCCAGGTGCTGGAGACCCCGTGGCACCCTGCCTGCACGGAACCCGCATTTCAGCCCTGAAAGGGGCAGAGACACACACACCTGCAAAGAAGAAACAAAATCGAAGCAGATCATCTCAGCAGTGTGGAACATGTAACCCGCAGCCCACTCATGCACACACACAGACATACCTGGGAGCCTCGGTGGACACAGGAAGGCCTGAAGCGGTCAGCGGGGCAGAGGCTGGGGAGAGGCAGAGTGCTTTGGGCAGATGACATGGCAAGTGTGAAGGTCAAGAGCAGGGAAAGGTGGGGTTTTGGAGGGTAGACGGTGGCAGAGCCTCATAAGTGAAGGTGTGCAGTGGGGACAGGGAGGCGGGCCAGGGCACACGTGGTCTTCCAACCACAATAAGGATTTCTGTGCCTAGAACAATGGGGCTCAGAGATGAACAGGACAAGGCTCTGGTTATGGGGCTTGGAGCCTAATGGGGAAGGGAATAGTGGGAGCTGAGTCCCCTCTGGTAAGACTTCATGAACGTGCGGCCTTTTTGCTCAGGACTACGCAAGGAGAAGAATTTTACTGGCTTCAGTGGATTGTGGGTAGGGTGTGTCAGCATCCCAAATGAGTAGCAGTCTCTGCAGGGGTGTAGAGGTAGGCGATGTGGGGACTTGGCTGGGACAAAGAGAAGACTCCAACGTGATGAGACCATTGCCTAGCACTGAAGGAAGCAAGGAGGAGGTCTGACTGATGGCAGCGTGAGGTAGTGGTGGGGGCAGGGAAGCTGGTGGTCCCATGAAGGGATAAGATGGGACTGGTGGGGGCAGGACTTAGGCGTTGTCACAAACCTCTCCTTATTTGGATCTAGCTCCAAGGAGGAGCCTTGTGATGAGACCTCACCTCCCTCACCTCTCCCCACCCTCTTTGCACTTGAGAGCTGGCTCTGGTAGCACTCTTGGCATGAGAAGGCATGAAGGTTTCAGGGTGAGCCCTACGTTGTCTGGGTCCCAAAATGCCTTGCCCACGCTCCCTGGCCTGTCTGAGGTGCCTTGGATGTGGGGGTTTGGTTGGGAAAGCCCCCAAACCTCATTTTCCCCAACTGCAAAATGGGATTTTAATTCCCGCCCTACCTCCTCTCTCTTCTGCACCTCCCATGAGCATGCCCAAAGGTGCGGGGCCAGGGTTGGCAGGGACAACAGGTGGGCAGGCTCTGGGTGCTTCTGATGCTGTCTCTGATGAGCAAGATCCCACCTCTGGGCCTAGGCCATTAATGGCTTAATGGAAAATTAAGTCAAACGCAAAATGGAATAAAGCAGAGCAAGGTGATGTCCAGGGTTATGGAATCAGATGGGCTTCGGTTCAGATCCTGGTCTTGCCTTCGCCTCTTGGAGCCTCACTTTTGTTATCTGTAAAGAGGGTACCCCAGCCTAGCTGACGGCAGGGGGCGACAGGTGCGTTGATATTTGAGATAAAGTGTTTGCAGCAGCCGACTTACCTGAGCCGTAGCTCCACCAGCAGCGACCCACGCACCTAAGTGCATGTCTTGCTGGCTTTTGTGTCGTGAGGAGTGTAGGGTGGGGGGCTTCAGGGAACTGCCTGGCCATCCTTGGGCAGAGTGGTGCAGACAGAGGGGAGGTGACCAGTGGAGCCAAGTGTCCGCTAATGGATCTTATTACAGCCTGTCTGTGTGTTATTTATTTAATCATTTGCCAAAGTAAATCTTACAGACCCATGAAGAGTTTATTTTTTTTAATTTTTAATATTCTCAATACACTTGGGATTTTATTTCCCACTAGATCTATTAGTTTAATTTAGTAGAGGACAGGCTGTATACTTAACCAAAAATTGCTTTGACATTATGGAGAATTAAGAGGCCGGGGCCAGACGGATCTGAGCAGATCGATCTGTTTGAGATAAAACCCTGTTATTTCCCTATGTGCTTTCTTCACCTTAATGGTGAGGATGTTGATTAGAAAACACAGAGCTGGCTAATAATGGCCAGAGGTCGGCCAGAGGGTCAGGGCTCTGGCTCCAATGCTTTCTCCAGACCCATGGGGAGGTGTCCCCTGTGGCAAGATATTGTTTGATGGTTCCAGTGGAGATGCTTTTGGGGGCCAGAGGTGTCTATGGGAGCGTCCCTGTGTCTGACTGACCAGCCTTCTGAGGAGTTGGCCTCATGGTCAGGGAATGAAGGCCCGGGGTGGTGCTCTCGGGGCAGTGATGGGGTGAAGCCTGGCGGGTCTTGGCTGAGTCTCTGTGCCACACTGAGCTGAGCCTCAGCTCCCCATCAGAGGGCACTGGGATCCTTACCTCCCAGGGCACTTGTGGGGTTCAAAAGAGCTGATGTCCATGAAGTAGCTGTGTGCGTTGTGATGGGGAACGCTCATGCTGATAATTATGGTCCTGTGTCCCCTGCATTTCTGGGCCTCAGGAGCAGCTCAGGAAATGCCTGTCAGGCTGACTGACAGCTCTTTTTCCAGAGCCCTAAGGTTTTGGCATTTCTATAGGCTACCACCTAGAAGCTTCTGAGCAAAGCATTCCCATGGGGGACCTGGGGCCATCAGGGCATACTGCAGCCTGCAGGCGGCTACCCCTGTGCCCAGGCGATGCCGCATTTGGTGCCACTACTTGTGGTTAGCCCAGAAGAGTTAGGAAGTAGAATGGACGCTCTGTCTCCGCCACCATCCTGAGCTGCAGTGGGACCTGCAGGTCTGGGGAAGGCTCGCCTCTCATCCCATTAGGGGCCCCAGGGCTGGTCTGAGGATGCTTTGGTCCCGTTTTGGAGCTCCGTTGTCTTGCCACACCAGACCTGCTCCAGCCTGGAGTCTGCTCACCTGCCTGTCCACCTGTTCTTCTGACTGACTCCAGCTGCCAGACTTTTCCTCTACGAAGCCTTCTCCCTCCTGCACTCAGAGTACCCCTCACTTCAGGAAAGCTCAGCCCTGCTGTCACCCCACAGGCTGACTCCCGTGAGGCAGTGGTGCTACTGGGGCTTTGTGCTGAGAAGTACTGTGAGGCCATGTCTGGGCTCATCAGGGAAGCATGCTGTCATGGATAAGTGACATCTGCTATTGCCATGGTGGGGAAGGGGGAGGAGGCAGGATTTTCCACCTCTGGGAGTGGCTTCCTGGGCTCCCTGAGCTCTGGACAGGGCTTCCTTGTCCTGCTTTCCCTGTGAGGCCAGCACACATAGGTTTGTGCTGGGAGTTGGCAGTTTGGGAGCAAATACAAGGGCCCTTGGGTCCCCCTCTTTGTCCACATATGGTGGCAGAGACAAGTGTCTGCTTCTGGTAACGCCTTGTTTGAGCCTGCCTCCCTGCTCCTGCCCTGTCGGGTTACCCGCAGGGGAAGGACGCTGGCCTGTATCTTCATGGACTTTGCCTTGTGTATGGCCGGCGCTCAATGCATGCTGGATGGCGGGGAGATGAGGCAGATTTCGCAAAGGAATGTCTGGTTTTCCTAATTTCATCCTGGATGGTGACACCTCCTCACTGTTAGGCTCTCATAGGTACCGCATCGGGGTCAGGGGGACAGGCACAAGCTCCGGGTTTAACGTCATCTTTGGCTTCTGAGCCACAGAGCATCTGGTCCGGATGGCCCTGGAGGTCAGCTCTCCCTTGCCGGGGCTCACTTGGGCAAATGTGTGGGTTCAGAAGGGATGGGACCACCAGGCAGGGGCCTCCGCCCTGGCCTCTGCATACTGGACCCTGGCCCTCTAGGCCCCTGGCCGCGTTGGTGCTGATGCCCGGGTCTGGGAGCACATCCTCCGCACTGCCGTGACCTTCACGCCTGACTTGCCCCTTTAGAGTTCCTCCTGCCGGTAGACTGGCAGCTGCCAGAGCCGCTCGGTTTGTGAAATGTCAGTGGTTTAATATCAATTCTGGAGATTTTATTGCCTTTCCCCCCCGGTTTTCCAATGGGATTTTGATCCAATCAAGGCCGATCCAGAGTGACGGCAGATTTATGTTCCCGTCCGAAGTTGACAAAAGGTCACCCTGCCTCGGGAGTGGGGGGCTGCTTTGGCTTTGCATGCTGTGTGATTACTCTCCCATCCCCGGGCTCTGGAGTAGGCCATGCTTTCCTCCAAGAGAGCAGTTTCAGGTAGGTGCGGTGCCTGCTCCTCACAGGGCCTGAAGACTGGGCCCAGGCGCCTGGGGATTTAAACCCGGGGCAGTAGCCAGCCACAAAATGCCCCCATTTTGTTTGCAAAACATCTTTAATGCTTCAGACCTAAATTAACTTTTCACAGTAATGTTTCAAACTGTCATTTTCCCCTTTCCAAGGGGGTGAAAATGCTGTTGAATAAGGCTCTCTGTTTGGGAAGAGGTGTGAGGCTGGAGAGAGACCAGGCCCCCCACCATGGGCCTGTCCCCTTTCCTCCTCTCTCTGCCCAGCTCCCTGCTGTCCTCAGAGAACAGGACACCGGTCCTGCACATTGCAGTTGAGGGAGTTGTCTAGGGTGCAGAACGGGTGTCAATTTTGGTCAAGTTTTGATTTTGCTGCGTGGCACTTTAAAGAGGTGGTATTCAGAGTTTCAACCCAGCCTGGCAAGCCTTTGGAGAGCGCCTGGTGGGTCAGGAAAGGCAAGCCTGGGCAAGGAGGAGCCAGGCTCTGGTGGGCTCCGTGCTTGTGGAGCTCCCGGTGGGGTCCTTGAGAGCACTGGCCCCACAGGACGGCAGCACGGCTGCCTGTGCCCAGGCATGGCTCCTGGAACCCCCAGCTGGGGACAGCTGGGAGGAGACCACGGTGGCCAAGTTGAGGGGAAGGAGGGGCAAGAGGTGGTACACTCGTGCAAGGTGACAGTGGGGGTACTTCATGGTGGGAGTGTCAGAGTGCACCTGGAGTACACCAAAGGGGCGCAGCTCTCCCCTTGCCTGCATCCCCATCTCTGGACGGGGGTGGGGTGGGGGGGGGAGGGCCTGGGAGGGTGGCCACCCCCGGGGCCGCTGTCAAGCATTGCCAGCCTCTGTCACTGTGTGCTTCACACACGTCCTGCAGCTTGTCCCCTCAAAGCCTATCTGGTGCAGGTGCACTCTCCAAATGGGCCCAGCCTTCTACCCAAGTCCCTTTTCCAGGGCTTGGGGTCCCAGGGGTGTGCCCTGGATGCAGGAAGTGGGCATCTGCAGTGTTTATGTGCACCGACAGCACATTAGCAGGGAGGATGTGTGTGTGCGTGCACATTCACAAGTGTACCTGTTACAGATGGTGTACCTTTCATATGTGTGCAGATGGCATGCCTGTGTCTAGACAGCACGCCCTCCGTGTGTGTGTGTGTGTGTGTGTGTGCGTGTGTGCGTGCAGCGATAGCATTTGTTTGCAGGGACAACTGTTGTGACAGACAGCATAGATGTGTGTAAGTGGTGTGCATGTGCCCAGGCAGTGTGTGCACAAATGGTGTATGCATATGGAGTGTGTGTGTGTGCAGGCTGGTGTGCAGTGCACAAAGGCTGGGTGGTAAGTGCAGCCAGGTGGCTGGCTGGCTCTTCTGTGGGCCTCCTGTGGGCATGGACCAGGAAGCAGAAGACCATGTTTTCCCACCCACTTCAATGCCTCCTTCTCACCCTCCCTACCCCCTCCTCTCCTCTCCCCATCTCTCCCTCACACCTCCCCACTCCTCTCCCCATCCCTCCCTCTACTTCTCCTCCCTTCTCCTCTCTCTCCCCCATCCCTCTCTCTACTCCTGCTCTTTTCTCACAACTCCCACTGTTTAATGGCAGAGGTCCCCCTGGGACTGCAAACCTGAGCTGTTTCTCCTTTCTCAGTTGTTCCCTTTACCCAGTCATCCTCCTCCTGCCTGGCTGCTCTTGGTGGGTGAATGGATGGGGACTCTGGGCAGGCTGCGGTCCTATAGGTCTCTTCAAGGTGAAAGACCTGAGGCCATTGTTGGGGCAGGGGGTGCAGGCAGAACTGCAAAAGGCAAAGGAGCTGGTGGGAGACGCTGGGGAAGGGCGAGAACTGGGGCAACTGGTGCTCTCATGCCCCCCACAGAGGTGGGCACCGCTCAGTGCAGGCCCTGTGTGGCCTATGCTCCAGTGTCTCTAGTGAAGGTGGAAATCCAGATTTCTATGCAGGATCTAATTTTTAAATGTTGGTTCCACTACAAAAATAAATCTCTGGGGTCTGCAGGCTACACTCTGACACAGGGGACCTGTTTGCCTTGTGGGTTTATCTGAAACCCATGGAGACACAGAGGATTGGGCGGTGCCCTTGTGCACCCTTTGGGGATACTTGTGAGACTAGAGCTTCCTATGAGATTTGGCCCCGTGGAGTTTACAGGCTCGCCTGAGTTTTCCATCCATTTCAAGTTTGGGTGAGGATGGTGTTCCTGAATCTAGCTCCTCCTCACTCCCCCCAGTCCTAGGTCTCTCACCTGCCCTGGCTCTGGAGGGATGGGGCCTGGTGCTGGTGCCAGCCAGACTCCATGCCCTGTCACCCTCACAGACACCTTCCCTGGGTCTGGAATTCGTTTCCCGTTTTCAGGTGAGGAGGCTGGGCTCACACACAGGAAGAAGGAGCTGGGCCACAGGGCCTGCACTGCCTGCTTTGTCCCTCCCTTCTGGGCGTAAGAGTCCCAGGCTGGGCAGGATCAGGGCTTGTCTCGTCTCAGGCCTTCTCGCAGAGGCTGACGGAGACCACCACCTGCCTTCCTCTCCCTTCCTCGGGGGCAGGTCTGTGTCTGTGTCCTCATTGTCCAGCCCTCCTCGGGCTGGCTGGCACCTCATGCCTTTACTGCAATGGCTCCCGGTGAGATGCTTCAGTGCCCCAATGTTCTCAAGTGTCAGGGACACTTTTTAGCCCTTACCCTGACCTTCTATACATTCTCTTCTTCCTGAAGCCCTAGCCGTGGCTTTTGTGACTGCAGCTCTTGGCGTCCCCCTCCTGCGTTGGCTGTTATCTGTGTTACCTGCCTCACAGGGGGCTGGCTGTTTTTGCCGAACCACTGGGCATTGGAGTCTTGGCAGCTTGGCCCCAGGCGCTCTGGTCCTCTGTCTGTGTGAACTTCCACGCAGCTATCACACGGGAACCTGACCAGCCTGGCCCTCTCCAAAGCCTGGTCCACTATGAACCTGGCTTTGTAACTGGCCTGACCCTCCCTATAGCCTGGTGGGAGGGATTTCAATGCCGTTCTCTCCCTTGCTCCCAGAACGGGAGCGGCTTGTGATTTGGCCTTTGGGATGTCTCTCAGATGTATCCATTTCTATTCACTTTATGAGCCCCCATCCCATCCTGGCCCCTGCAACCTCTTGCTGGATGATGCCCAGTTATCCCACGGCCCCAGCACCTAACACACGCCTCCCACTTGGAAGAAGCCCTGTGAAGAGTTACTGGGGCTTTGTGCTGAAGGGTGGTCCTTCTGGTTCCCCCTTGGGGGTCTGTGACTGCTGGCCTCCATCAGATGTGTTAGCACTCAGGAACAAAAGTGACTTTACTCTCCGCATAATCTTCATGACCATGCATTGTGTATCTACCGAGTGCCCAGCAGAAAGTAACCTGCAGTAAGCATTTCTTGAACAAACAAAGGAGTGAAGGCATAAATGTGTTTATGCCCCAGGAGAGAGGTACTAGTGTCATGCTCATATTGCAGATGGAAGTCTGAGCTCTGGAGCAGTTTGGTAGCACCGTCAAAGGACAAGGTCCTGGTACTGGGTGGCATCAGGACGAGCCTGTTCTGCCAGCCAGCAGAGGCCGCCAGGACTCCTCACTTGGGGGCCCTTGGTCTCTTCCACCTCCCTTCCCTGTCGGGGGATTTCCCCTCTTAGTATCTCAAATTTCGGGGCTGTGTAGACACAGCTACTGGGTTAGTCAGTGCAGACTCTAGTGAGCAACTGGGTAATTATTTCCAAAAATATTGACTTGTAATGTGAAGCAAGCTCTTCTCCATGCCACCCGTCAGCAGAAAATTGCCTTTGGTATTAACATTTCAAGAACCGCATAATGTGAATTGATGTAAATGCATAATTAGATATAATAGCCTGGGAAAATTCACTCTTATTTATAAAATTGGGCTTGTTAAATTAAAATGGGAGCTAACGATTTCCATCTCACTCTTAAAACATGTCCGAGGCTTTGCTGCCTTGCTTTGCACAAGCTCTCTATCAGTGGGGGCCCCTGGGCACATCAACAGCTTTTGGGAGACTCCGGAGAGGGGATGGCCTCTGAGGAGGCAGGGACACCACCTGTCCAAAAGGTGGCTCCCTAGTATCATAAATGGGCCTCTCAAAAGCATTTTAATCAACACCCAACAAATGACAATCCCTGAGGAAAGAAGGCCGGGTGACAATTCCTCAGGTTTCATTCTTCTTTTAGAATGGGGGCCCAGTCCCCCTGCCCTACCGAGCATCCGAGGTGAGGCTGTTGAGGGGCATGGGGGAGATGCCGTGTGCAGGCACAGGGATGCGCTCTACAAATGCTAAGAGCTTGCAAAGGGAAGCGAGGAAAGAAGACCTCATCATCGTCATCACTATCGATACTTTCCCTTCATTCAATCGCTCATTAAACATCTACTACCCACACCAGATCCTGTGCCTGGTGTTGGGTGGACCGAGTTGGAGAAGATATGATTTCTGATCTTTTGGAGCTCTCCATTTAGCTGGGAGAGCAGGAATTTAAACACGCCTTCATTTTGGTTGCAAGTGACAGAAAAACAATTCACACTACCTGAAACGAACAAAAAGTCTATCGATTCATAGAACTGGCATCGGTTTCAGGCAGAGCTTGATCCAGCGACTCTTGGTCTGTTTCTCTCCCTAGGCTCTTTCTCTACACGTTGGCCTCATTCTCTCTACTCTTTAAGGTTGTGCCCCTCTGTCCCCACATTCTGGAGAAAGGTGATACGGGCTTGCTGCTCACATTTATAGTTAATAGTTACTTTTTCTAAAAGTTTATATATTTATTTTGAGAGAGAGCAAGAGAGAGAGAGTGTGAGAGTGAGAGAGCAAGCAGCAGAAGAGAAGATAGGGAGAGAGGATCCAAAGCAGCCTCCACATTGTCAGTGTGCAGAGCCAGATGCAGGCTTGAATTCAACCAACTGAGCCACCCAGGCACTGCTGTGAATAGCTGATTTTTAAGGGAAAAGCCTACAGCTCTTTCCAAATGGACATGATCCCTCCCCCCACACCCTATTTTTATGGAATGAGTGGAGCCGACCCATTCCAGGCTTCGGAGATGTAAATGTGCCCCAGACCTTGCCAGTCAGAACACTCTGAGCCCCTGTCCATGGTAATAGGCTCAAGGATCCACAGGGCCCTGGCTGGACGTAATGTCCATGTCATAATGAGGAGTCTGGCCACGGCCATGAGGAAGGCAGCACTCGCTTGTCCCCACAGTGCTGGACTGTGAGGATGGCCAGAGCCACCTTTGCACCCCTGGGGGAGAAGCCAGAGCTGACCCATAGAAAGATCATCTGTGATGTTATTGATGTCCGTGGTGAAGCCGTGCTGGAGAGAGGGGCACCCTCATGCTCCTCACATCCCTAGCCGGACCTTCCCATGTTGTCTCCATGCTCCAGGAGCCCAGGTCCTGTCCGTTAAGGCTGGAAGAGTCATGGCAGTACCTGCCCTTGTCTTTACCCCTGACTAAGTCACTCCCTGAATAGTGGTCCAGAGCTGGTTTTTATAAGGTTCTTCTAGAAGCTCCTGATAGGGTCATGGTTCTTCTTCCAACCCTATTGGGACATTGTGTGTCCCTCTTCTGTGGCATGGACTGTGCCCTCCTGGGAGGGTGGGTCCCGGGGCTCTGCTGCTAAGCCTTGAAAGGCCTGGCACTCATGAAGGTCATGGAGACCATCTTCGCCCACACCTGGAACCTTCAGTGAAATCCAGAGGGACGGGCCCCTCTGGGCTGCCCTGGAGGGTGTGTGTGTGTGTGTGCGTGCGTGTGTGTGAGTGTGTGTGTGTGTAGAGACTGGTGCAGAAATATGTGGATTTCTTATTCCTAAAGAGTGAAGTGTTTGCTTAATGAGACCCAGGGAATAGGAGACATAAAGAGAGACCTGCCTTTGGATACTTTGAGTGAGTTTTCAGAACGAGGGTTCTGAAGGCCCTCATGTTCTACGATGGCACATTTGGCTCCGGGGGCACAGTCTGTCTTAACCTTGCTATCAGTACCTCGTGGTGCCTTCCCAGGGTCTTGGGTTTTGCATGCGTGAATGGTAGCCCCAACATTCCCTGGATCACGCTGGTCTACCCGCCGAGCAGATGCAGGGTCCTGCGGACATTCCTTCCTGTGTCCTGTGTCTGCTGCTTCTCCAAGCAGGGAGACCAGCCTTCCTAGGAAATGGCCCAGCCCCTTCCCCGAAGCTGCTCTTTTGCAAAGATCATGGGGAAAACACTCCAATTACCCCTTTACAGTGAAGAAGCCAGGTCCAGAGTGGGAAGGCGCAGGCCCAGGGCCACACAGCAGTCAGGAGCACAGGCCAGGCCTCGGGCTCCAGCCACGGTCAAGCCTAGGAAGCTGGCTTAGGATGAAATGCTGTGTTCCCCTCCTGCCCCACCTGGCCCACTCTGGGACACAGTGGGCACCCTGAGGAGGGGTGTTTACAGCCCTGCCCAGGCATTCTTTGGTCCCTTTCCTCCTCCTCCTTCCCCTCCTCCAGGGGACACAGGTTCCCTTTTCATGTGGGAAGAAAGCTGCCCGCTTGTCTCTAGGAACAGCTGGGCCTTGTCCCCTCAGCTGTGGCTCAGCGTCTGCCACCAGCCGCACAATCCAGGCTGTGTCCTGGGGAGCCAGGGGCCAACGGAAGCGCCTTGGCCCTGCCCCAGGAGCCGCAGGGGGCAGTGGGTCTGTGAGCCTGGAGGCAGGCCCGAGGGAGCCTGTATTTCCAGGGCATCTGCTTTCTCCCACAGCCCCGCCTGCTGCCCCACATCGGCAGAGGGGGAGGCTCTGAGCCTCCTGAAAGGGATGCTGGAGGCCTGTTCCTTCCTCACTGGCCTCCTTGCTCTCAGGGGATGTGAGCAGCAGATGAAAGCAGCTACGGATTTTCTCCCCTTTCTGTCCCCTCCTCTGAGCTCGAGTCTCCCAGAGGGCTGGGAGCTCATCCACAGGGCAGAAAGGAGGAGAACAGTGAGAAGCAGCTGGGTGAGGGGCAGGTTCCCAGCCCGGGCCTCAGGGATGGCATTTAGTTCTGGCCACTCCACCCTCGGCTCCAAGGGGCTGGACAGCTCCTCGCACTGTATTGTAGTCAAGTGCAGACACTTTCATATTTCCCGCCACTCTGCCTGCCTCATCTCCCTCTGCCATGCAGGGCTCCTTGGGCGGCCCCAGCTCCGACCACAGCATCCTCGTCGATGGAGGGTCATCCTGAGCCTGCTCTTATACCACGTGCTCTGCAAGCACCACTTCACTCACATCAAGGGAAAGCATGTGCTCTATTGTCCTCCTTTTGCAGGTGCAGAAGCCAAAACTCAGGGTGGTCAGGTAACTTGCCCAAGGCCACACAGCTGGCCAACCTAGATCTTTCTCCATCCAAAGCCTGTGCTCAGAACCAGTAGGCTCCATGAGTCCGCTGGTGCTTTGGCTCTGGCTGCTGTTTCTTTTGCTTGGAAAACTGTTCTTTCTTCAGATGACACTCATTTATTGAGTTCTTACTCTGTGCTTATTCATGGTCTTAGGGGAGTTAGATAATAAACATGTGACTAAGAAAGAAGAGAAACAAAGCAGATAGTGCTCACTGCTCTGCAAAGAATTAAAAAAAAGGAGTATGCGGGGCGTGACAGGGTGTGCCCTTTAGGAGGGGAGTCGGTGAAGGCTGCTATGAGGACCAGGGATTTGGAGGACAAGATGGGGACAAGCCATGTAGAAGCCAGAGAAAATCATGCTGGGCAGAGAGAAGAGCTGGCAAAGGCCCTGGGGTGGGGGAGGGTTTGGAGTGCCAGAGGAATGGCAGGCTTGCTGTGGGTCTGGAGCTGCAGGAGCGGGCCCGGAAGGTGGCCCATGAACATTTCCACGAACGGGGGAGAGTCACTATGTGGCTCATGTCACTAGGCTCCATTGTCCTTTCCTGGCGTTGGGTCCATAACAATCTCTCTGCTATCCAGGTATCAGAGCAGGGGATGAGTCCTGATAGTCGGTAGACATCTCTACTCAAGGAGTTGAAGGACTGACATGAAGCACGCAGCTCCTGAGAGTAGAATCTGTCCTACTGTGGGAGATGGGTTGTAGGTGTGTTTAGCAGACACAGATAGTCAGGGGTGAGAAGGGTCACCCTGATAGGTAATGAGCTGCTGTCACTGGTGGAGTCCACGAAGAGCTATGCTTGGAATTGGAATTTGGTAAAACAGCCAACCCCTGGTGGTGGAGCTGGGGTCCTGAGTACCGAAGGGGCATGGCTAGCCCTTACAGGGCTCTTCCTTAGAGGTCTCTATACTGCTGAGTGCGGGAGAAGATCGATACTGGAGAGAGGGTGCATGCTTCCTCTGGCCACGGGCCTTCGGGTGGCTGGGGTCAGATTGCAGACTTTGCTCTGAGCTCTGGGCTGGAATGTGTCTGGTGCTTGATAAATGTTGTCACTTGATTGATCTCATCCTGGCCCCGGAGGGAAGGGAAGGGAAGATTTCTTGATTTGAGAAGACCAAATTAGGAACAGATGTCTTTTCTAGCTATTAATAGCCTGTTGGGGAACAATGGGGCTTATTTTTAAAGGAGCCCACAGTGCCAGTTGCTCCTGTCCATTTGAATGTTTTACATTCACAAAACATTCGTTTTGTGTTGGAGTGATTCATATTGTGGCAGTGGAGAGTCCCTTGCAGGGAATGACCAAGCTTCCCCCTGCCTCCTTCCCTTCGATGTTCAGTTCAGGTCATGAGCCAGAGGGTCTAAATTTACCTTCTTCCCCAAACTGTTCTACTACCCAGTAAGGGCCCAGAACACCGTATTATTCTGACAAATGGGTACAGCAGAGACTGGTCTTCCACAGGAGGGGGCGGGAGGCACAAAACGTGCGCCGGTGGGCTGAGTCATCTTTCTGTTCTTCAATCTAGAAGTCTTGGGCTTGGC
Source organism: Suricata suricatta (assembly GCF_006229205.1). Lineage (NCBI taxonomy): Eukaryota > Metazoa > Chordata > Mammalia > Carnivora > Herpestidae > Suricata > Suricata suricatta. The sequence goes on along the minus strand of NC_043715.1, from coordinate 36,564,716 downwards.
TTTTAGGCAAATGAATATAAACCATCGTGGAAGCTCTTAGTGGCATTACTCACAATCACAATTGTTGAAAATTAACATTGTCCATTACTTTGTGTGCGTGTGCTTTCTCTCCCGATTGCAATTTCAAAACTAACATCTCTTAGCTCATTAAAAACAATACTAGTGAGGAAAAGGGCTTTTCTTTTTAAAAAACTTCCTTAATATTTTGCTGTAATGTATTCCTCTGAAGAAAGTAAAGTTAATTATGATGCAGACAGTAGAATTATCTGACTTGATTTAACACGGCAGATGGAGTCTGGGTCCTGGTTCTGCTGCAGACACAGATCCGGGAGGGGATTCTACTCTGGGGCAGTGCTACTTCTTGGGCATGTAGCTTCATGTGCTCACAGGAGGCAGTCAGGAGCCCGGCGGGAGACACCCACCACTCCTTGGTGGCTTCTGGTCATTTCTGAATGAGGCCTGGGCTTGTCCATTGGGACTAAGCCCTGCTGGGGGTCCTCTTTCTCTGGTCAATTGGGGCTGCTCACCGCCCCATGGAAGCACCTGCTTGGAGAATGTAGCAACTCCCATTGGTGTGCCTGTGTCCCCAAGTCACTCACTGTGAGTCCCCATGCCAGCAGCATCTTACTGTTTGTAACTGGCTATGTGTACCTGGGGGCTGACACCCAGGAGCAGCTTTCAGCAGTGCTGAATGGGGCCCCAGCCTCCACACCTTCTGGGTGGGGCAACTCTGAGGTCTGTGGTGTCCCAGGGGTGCCGGTGTTCCTAGCAGTAACCTGCTTACTCCCACATTCTGCCCTCTTCCTCCCCAGTCTCCTAACAGAACTCCTGGAGCTTAAAGTCTATCTCAGGGTCTGCTCCCGGGGGTGGTCGGACTAGCAGAGAGGATGGAGGAAAGCTCAGAGGGCAGGATCAGGGGGCCTGACTAGGGCCTGGCTGCAGCATACCCTGCCTCTGCTTGACTGTGCGCCAGGGCTGGGCAGAGCCTGCCGACCGACGCACAGCCTGCCGGCTTCTTCTGCTGCCCCAACTCGTCATGGTGTCTGGCACGCTGCTGCGGACTGGACTGCATCCCCCAATTTCACAAGCTGAAGCCCTATCTTCAGAAGATGGGGTTATTAAGAGGTAGTAAGGTTAACTGAGGTCGTAGAGTGGAGTCCTAATATGATGGGACTGGTTCCTTACAAGAAGAGGAAGAGCCATCTTCCCCGCCCCCATCCTCATGCGCAGAACGAAGGTCATGTGAGCACAGAGAGAAGGCGGCCACCTGCAAGTCTAGAAAAGAGGCCTCAGCCTGAAACCTACCTTGCTGGCACCTCGATCTTGGACATCTGGCCTCCAGAACTGTCCGAACATGAATGTCTGTTGTCTAAGCCATGAGATCTGAGGTATTTTGTTATGGCAGCCTTAGCAGACCAGTACACACACTCATTGAGACGGCTGTGTGTTTCTCTGAGGCCAAAGGTTTGAGGGCTCTGTTCAGAGCACATCTCTCTGGAGAGGGGAGTCTCTGCCCCACCACCCTCTCTCCCCTGTCTGCCAGCTTCCCTGCGGTTTGGGATGAAGCCAGGATTCTCGCACCTAGGCTCCATACAGATAATAGAAGGTATATGACCCTCAGTACAGGAGCCCCAGGTGAAGAGGGTTTTTAAGTGTTCCTGGCCCAGGCATCCTCACTCTGCTGGAATGGTCCCTTTGCCTCTTCTGTAACCTCAGCATCCTTCCTCTTGGGAAGTCAACCATGTGACTCCAAGGGAGGGTGAGGCTGCTGCCAGTTGGGGGGGGGCGTGTGATCCCGGCCAGCCAAGGAAGTAGCCCCACTTCCTCCACCTGCTTCCTTCCCTGGGAAGCCGGGAACTGGTAGCCCTGGCGCTGTGGCTGCCAGCGTCCAGCCATTGTGAGGAAGTGTATCTGATGCGACGCTGCTTGAGTATGAGGAGCGGGAGATGAGAGGAGAGTCCTGATGACCCCGGTTGTCTGCTGACCCCCTGCACTCCACCTTTCCTGGGATTTAACTCCCCCATCCCCTGCCCGATCCATCTTGGGTTGTTTCTGACACTTGTCACCAAGCATTCTGTCACACACACATTAGGTCACATTTGTGCAAACACAGGGGCCCCTCGCTTGTTGTAAACTTAATGACTGACTGCAGTGGCCATAACCCTTGTCCTTTGGCAGATCTGCTCTGATTTTATTGTCCAGTGAAAGTCTCTTATCACTGAGTTTCTCTGACTGTGGTGGTCCCCAGGCCAACTAAGCCAAGAGGCTGCAGAGAGAATGAACGGGACATGAGGAGTGGCCCCTTCAGTCACCTTGCGGTACAGGGTTAGAGGAAATGGTGTCATGGGGAGCTCTCGGCTAACTCTCCATGGCACCCACGTGGCACCGTCTGGGAGAAGAGACTCTGATCTGAGCAGAAGGAGGAGGTGGGATGGTGGGGTGAGTGCCCTGTACGCTGGGCCAGCAAACAGTACTGATGCCCGGGGCACCTGGGGAGCACAGAGCTGTGATGGTCCATGGCAGTGACAGGCAGTGATAAGGACAAGCCCATTTCTCCCCATGCTCACACATCTGGGCATCAGACCTCATGTCATGGGCATGGGGCCACCTTGGAGGCAAGATGTACACAAGTCACTGTGATGCCAGTGGGAAGGGAAGGAGCTACTCTAAATGCTTTCACGTCTTCAGGGACTCCAGGGCTGGTGTGGCCACATTTGCAAGGAATCACAAATGCCCACTTGGAAGGACCACTGTAGAGCGCCACTACATAGCCAGCTGATGGCTGACCCCGTGTCACAGTGTGTCCTGCAGCCTGGACTTCTGGGGCCACCTTGACCCATTTCTCAAGCCCACATCATTTGGGAGTCTGCCTGGTGAGTCTCTGGAGCCTTCTCCCCAACCACGCCCACTGCCTGACTTCCCAGAGCCAGCTCCCCATCGTGTGTCTGCTGAAACCTTCTCAGCCTTTGGTCTCTAAGCACCTTTGCAAGCCATCTTATCAGTCCCCTGTCTTTGGACTTCTGGGCTAATGGACATTCACGATGATCGGCCTCACTCATTGACTTGTTCCTGAACTCCACATCACTTACTGAGGAAGTTCCTCTTGCTATTCGACCACATACCATCCTGCTACAAAGTGTGATGATTGTGTTATAAACTTGTATTGGGGTTGAGGGTTTTCAGGAAAGAAGAATCATTCAGAAATGGACTAATCTCATTAACTTTGTCTTTTAACAGCCAAAGTATTTCTCTTGACCAAAAAGGAATTCTTTTACTTCCCATCTTTCTCTGCCCTGGGTGGGGGCTCTGGCTCCTAAATCTGCTTGCATCAGGACTCTCTGATGTCTGGAATCTGGAGTAGTTTCCTGGAGACAGATGGCATTGATTTTGCATTTGTTCCACCATGCCTGTCTCTCACAAAATATTAACATCATCTTCTGACATGGAGCTCCTGGAAACATCAGAAACAACTTGATCTGTGACTTTACAAAATATTGGTAACATGTTAGACATAGGGGAGGTTTCAGAGAAAGCATTATTTTTCAAGCAATTGGAGAATTTTGGAGAATACCCAAACCATTGCTCTTTTTCGCATATAATCTTCTTGCCTTTTCTTGCACCTGATATTTTGACAATTGGTCTGTGTTTCAGTAACTTCAGTATAAGAGGCAAAGACTGACCAGCCTCTGTGTAGCAGCACATGGAGGAACTCGGGGCCAGGGTCCCCAGGGGGGCTTTCTGTGACTTTGGGCAAGTCACTTCCCCTCTTTGGGCCTCAGTTGCTCCATTGCTGACAAGGGAGTATGATCCCTTTTCCTTCTACATCCCAGGTGCCTAGAGGTATTGACGTACTATTCTTTAAAGGGAGAAATAGCCAGCTTGCTTGCTCTCTGTCTCTCTGTTGGACATCAAGCCTCTGGACTTATTTGACCTTGGGCATCTGAGTGGCTCTCCTTATCATGCAAACAAAGGATGATGGAGGTCGCATGGCCCTGCAGGAGGGCTCCCCCAAGACCTCCTGTTTTGGCCTCGAAGAGTCCCAGGGCTTGTTGTTGGGGAAAATGGGGCTTATTTGTCCCTAGTCCCCTGGAGTGTCACAGCCAGGTCTTGGCTATAGCAATGAGTTCTAGATTCCAATAAAATGGATTGTGACATTCATCTCCACATTGAGGACTTGATGGGAAAGTCAATTTCAGACGCGGGACAGTTAAGGGCCAGCTTGAATCCAGTCACTTCAGGAACTCAGGATGGGAGAGGGAGGCTTCTTCCTCTAGGTTTCTGTCCCCAAGACTCTTCGTTGTGCTGCCCTATGTTAGTTCTTCTGCTCAGGGAAACCTGAAAATGTCATGCCTGGTGGAGACACTTGAAGAAATTGGCTTGGACAGGAGACATTTAGCGCTAGTTACAAGGTCAGGCAATTCTAACTGACAGGAATTGTACAAGGTGGTCTGATGTCCCGAATGCCCAGCTCCTGCCCGGACGGCCTCTTCTTTCTCTGGTCTAGAGGCATGATCTGAAACAATGTGAGCACCACAGAGCGGGGGCCCTGCCTGCCTTTAGTTCCTAGAACCCCCAGAGCCAAGGATACTGCCAGGCACACAGAATATGCTTCTTTCAGTCACTCATTCATCTGTTCATTCAGTTCTAAATACTGGGCCAGGCTGGAACCAGGGCCCATCAGAGATGGGCCACATTCAGCTCCTCACTCTGAGCTCACAACTGGCTGGGGAGAGGTGGGCCTCCATGATAAGCCAACGGAAGCTACGAATGAGCCAGGAATTCCAGTGTGGGCTCCCATCAGGCTCACGGGGGGAGGTGCCAGCTGGTGCCTCTCATCTGCACCCCACCTTATTTTCTAGGCCCTTGGAAACCTTGAGCTCCTAACTCACTGTCCTCATCAATAGGAGGCTTTCAGGCTGACCTACACATGTCTTCCACAGGATCGCCTTCCTGTGGTCCAAGTCAGCCTGGATTTTTATCAAAGTTACCATTCTTTTAAAATTTTTATTTAAATTCTAGTTAGTTAACACACAGTGTAATATTAGTTTCAAGAGTAGAATTCAGTGATTCATCACTTACACGTAACACCCGGTGCTCATCATAACAAGTGTCCTCCTTGAAACCCATCACCCGTTTAGACCCTCCTCCACCCACCCCCTCCATCAACCCTCAGTTTGTTCTCTATCCTTAAGAGCCTTTTATGATTTGTTTCCTTCTCTCTGCTTTTCCCCCCTTCCCATATGTTCACTTATTTTGTTTGTTAAATTCCGCATATGAGTGAAATCATATGGTATTTGTCTTTCTCTGACTGAATTATTTCACTTAGCAAAATACACTCTAGCTCCATCCATGTCATTGCAAATGGCAAGATTTCATTTTTTTGGATGACTGAGCTGAGTAATGTTTTATTATATGTAATATCTTCTTTATCCATTCATCAGTCCATGGACACTGGGGCATTTCCCAGAGTTTGGCTATCTTCATAACGCTGCTGCAAACATTGGGGTGCATGCGCCCCTTTGAATCAGTATTTTTGTATCCTTTGGGTAAATACCTATAGTGCAATTGCTGGATTGTAGGGTAACTCTATTTTTAATCAAAGTTCCCTTTAAGCTGACAATTGATCTAAACTTCTCCTGCTCTCTGCCCCAGAATTTTTCTTCCCAGAAATTAGTGGGAGAGCTGCAGTGTACATCCTGTGAAGCAGATATAGGCCTGGATGATGAGAGCAGCTGAGGCAGATTCTCCGAAGCACAAGGCTGGTGAATGGATGGCTGTGTGTCTTGGTCACGTGGGAAGTGTCGTGTGCAGCACGTGGTTCTACCTCTGGGTTGGCTCCGTGGGCTCTGCCACCTGCCAACCGCTTTCCTTGACAGTTAGCTTTGGGAATAGGATGTGCAACTGAGACTTAATCAGGAGTATTGGCAGGAGCTTAGCAGGTAAACATTTAGAGCACAAAGGAAATCCCAAATTGCAACTAGAAGGACCTTTGGACGGTGCTTTGTTGGAATGCTTGTAGTGCAGGTGATAGAAGATCATTAGATACCTGAGCTAAGCAAAGAGGGCAGTGTGTTGACTCAGTACTTAACGGCTCAGGCTTCAGGCATGGCTTGATCCAGGGCTTCAAGCTCTCTCTATTTCCGTGTGTTTGTTTTTCTTTGAGATTAATCCCCTCACAGTCTTTCTCATGTGGGTGCCTTTGCTGTCTGTAAGTTGGCATCTGAACAGGTTAGCAGCCAAGGGAAAAAGAGAACCCTCACCACTGCCAGTGGTTCTAGCAAAAGTCTCAGGAGTGAGTGCCATCCACCAATCTGAGTCATGTTTTTGTACCTGAATACTCCTTTCCCACTTTCTTCCCTCCCTCACTCTCTTTCCCTCTCTTTCTTCCATTTAGGAATAGTGAATTTATTGATTTTATTAAAATGTGTTATCATAAACAACTCAAGCAAAAGAGAGAAACAAAAAGAAAAAAAATTAGGTGGTAGTCATTCCAGATATCTCGTTAAGAATATATACAGATACATAAATGGAATCAGTTTGATAAAATGGGATTATTTCACACAGCTTTTGAAAAATAAAGCTGTCAATGGGGCGCTTGGGTGGCTCAGTTGGTTAAGCGTCAGCTTCGGCTCAGGTCATGATCTCACGGTTTGTGGGTTCGAGCTCCGCATCAGGGTCTGTGCTGACAGATCAGAGCCTGGAGCCTGCTTTGGATTCTGTGTCTCCCTCTCTCTCTGACCCTCCCCTGCTTGTACTGTCTCTCAAAAATAAATAAAAAACAAAAAAATAAAGTTGTCAAGTTTTGCTTGAATTTAACAGCAGCAGAGCGATGCGTCTTCACCTTGGAAAAGTGCTCTTCTTTCTTTTTAAACAGAGAGAGAAGCTGTATGCACACGCAAGCATGCATGAGACTTGGGGGCGGGCAAAGGGAGAGAGAATCTTGCGCAGGCTCCAGGCTCAGCCTGACAGAGCTCTGTCCCATGACCCTGGATCATGACGTGAGTTGACTCTCAACAGACAGATACTCAACCGACTGAGCCACCCAGGTGCCCCAGAAAAATGTCATTCTTAAGGAGCCCCTATGATTAAGAAAACAGATTGTGAGAAACAATGTGAACTGAGAGCCATTTTAAGGATGTTTCAATTCCAGATGATTTCAACTGGCTCTGTACTCTGAAAGATGAGGGAATCAGCAGGGTTTCTTTCTTTTTTTGAATGATTCTTTGTCTATTTTTGTTCACCAGATTATTTTTTACTTTGTTTAAGTTTGTAATGCTTGGGTTCTCTTCTATAGGGTTTCTTTTTTCTGTGTTTTATTGTATTCAGTGGTTGTCATTTTTTTCCATGACTTTTCCATTTGAAAGTGTTTTTTTTTTCCTATTTTGATGTTCTGTTTTATTGAAATAGCTATTTTTCTTTTTGAGAATCATGAGTTCTGTGATGCCTGATTTCTTCATGCTAGAGAATGCTGGTCTCCTGATTTTTAGATATCAGAGACAACTGGAGACATACATAGTTTTGCCTTAAAAAAACTGGCTTTCACCAGGCTTTGCTTTAGACACTTCCACGTTTAAGGATTCCATACCCTGACCTCTCCATTTTTTTCTCCTAAATGCTATCATTTTGCCAATTTTCTTTACCTTTTGATATACTTTGCCTGGGTTTAACTATATACTAGATTTTTATTTTTTTTAATTTTTATTTTTTTTAATGTTTATTTTTGAGAGAGAGAGAGAGAGAGAGACAGTGTGAGTGAGGGGGGCGCAGAGAGAGAGAGGGAGACACAGAATCTGAAGCAGGCTCCAACTGACAGCTCAGAGCCTGACGTGGGGCTTGAACTCATGAACAGTGAGATCATGAACTCAGACGAAGTTGGATGCTTAGCCAATCGAGCCACCCAGGCACCCCATAGCTATCAATTACATTTTTAAAGAAAAGTTCCTGGGAGCTGTGTTCCAAGTGTTCTTTTGTGTTCTTTGACAATGTTTCCCTGTTGTCTTTACATTCGAATGACATGAATGGCCATAACATGTTAGGTTTATATTTTTACTACAAGTTTGAATACAGTTCTTTCTTATCTGCTGCTTTGAAACTTGCTAAGGGAAAGGCAAAACCCAGTATGATTTTGCAAACTTCTGCCTTCAAAATCCATTTCTTTTTCCTCTGTGAATGCATGAAGAATTATTTTTTAATTAACCATTATATTTCTTAATAGCTATCACTTTAAATCATTTGTTCCTGAAGATGCTGTGCTGTTTGGATGTAAAAATGATGTTCTTTATCTTGAGGAAGATTTCTTGCATTATGTCTTTGAATATCTTCCTTCTTTCTAAAGATTTTCAACGTTTTATTTTATTTTTTGAGAGACAGAAAGAGACAGAATGTGAGTGGGAAAGGGAAGAGAGAGAGGGAGACACAGAATCCAAAGCAGGCTTCAGGCTCTGAGCTGTTAGCACAGAGCCCAGCATGGGGCTTGAACCCATGAACTGCAAGATCATGACCCACGCCGAAGTCAGACGCTCAGCTGAGTCACCCAGTTGAATATCTTTCTTCTTTCATTTTTCTTGCCCTTGTGCTCAGGGTATTCAGAAAGTGGGTGAAAATATAGAAAAGTTCCCAAGCCCATTTTGCAAGGTGAGTCTATGCCAGGCATCAATATGAGACAAAGGAGGTCAAAGAAAACGGTGGGGGAACCTCATTTAGAAACAAAAGTTACTATAAAATATTAGTGCATCAAATGAAGCATGAGATCATAAGAAATATACAGTGTGTTCAAATATGGCTTATTCCAGCAACAAAGGACGATTCAACATTGGGAAATATACTAATGTAATTACTCCTCTGGCAGATTAAATCATGTGCGTCTCTTAATAGAGGCTGAAACAGCATTTGATGTAATGCAATACCCATTCCTGATGAAAAAGAAAAGATGATTAGCCGTCTTAGCAAACATCATACTTACTGTCCATTTAAGAGGGAGCCTTGATAAGTCACAGCGGCTGTAAGAGCAATCGGAGGGTGACCACCGAATTCCTGTTTGCCCGGGGTGCAAGGGTTCTGGGATGAGGGACTTTCAGTGTGGAAACTGACCAAACTCGGGATGGTGGTCCCCATATACAGAGGGTGTGGGCAGCAGCTCGGGCAGCAGAAGAATAAAGGAATCATTAAGCCATTCTGCAGAAGGAAATGAGACTTTTTTTTTTCATTCCAGAGAGGTAGGGGAGATAAGAGAAAGAGGGGCAGGGAACAGTGGGAAGAGGCAGGAGGGTGAAAAGGTGGCATTGTGTGGGCAAGGGGCACTCTGAGGTGTGGGCCAGGGACCTTTTAGGAACAGGGTCCTGTTGCTGATGTGAAGCTATGTTTTCACGATGGAAGTCTCGGAGCCCCATTGCCACCTCTTTCCTGTGGGGGGTGCTGTGGGTGCCCTGGCCACAGGTGGTTATGGGGCTTGTGTCCCCCTTGCTGGAGAACTGACCCGAGCTGAAGCTGATTACATCCCTTGATCCCCACAGCCACCAGCTGGTTGAGTGACACCAGGGGTACAAAACATTGCCCCCTCCCCATGCTGCTGGGAAACCTAGCTTAAACCTAACCCATCAGCAAAGCCTCCCACATTCCTGGGAGGATGCACAAGTTGAGGATGGGCAGGCTGTCCACTTGAGTCAATGCAGTGGAAACAGGGACTGCACAGGGGAGCAGAATCCTGCACAGAGGTGACCGCAGGGTTCTGCAGAGATCTTGGGGAGGGATCAGGAGTGTGGAGTTGGAGTTTGGATCAGTCTTATCTAGACCTCAGAGAAAAGGGAGGCTCCAGACTTCATCTGTATTATATAGATAGAAACTCTACAGGGCCAAGTTACCTTGTCCTAAGTCTCACCCTAAGAGACAGAGCTGAGATTACACCCCTGATCTGTGTGAGGCAAAACTGGAGGCTCTAACCATTGGGTGGAAATGCTGGATGTGGGACTTTGGGCTGGCTCCTTCCTCTCTCTGAGCCTCAGTTTCCCTAAGGAGGCTGTGAGACCAGTGAAAAGCATCATGCTTGCTGGGGACAAATGAGGGGCAGGAGACCTTGGAGTTTGTGTCATGCAGCAGGTGGGCTGGTCGATGGCTAAAATGAAGGGGGTGCTGAGAGATTAGGCACACAGCAGGCATAGCTTAATATGCACATTTTTCTTTAAGAGCAACATCTGCATCTAAGTAGGTTACACTTATTGTGACTTGTTTGCATCCTTCTTTGCTTAGAAAGCAAACACTTTCTTCATAGCTAAGCTTCCTCCTAGGCCTAAGGGATTAGCACATACTCCAGATTAATGGTGTCCAAATTAATGCGATTTATTGTCATGGCTTTCAAAAGCTGTGGTCTACTTGTACAGCTACCGTTTTTTTTCTCTGGACCAAAATTTAGGACACTTGGACCAATAAAAGATATTTTTCTCAGTTGTACATTTAACCACATGAAATATCCTACAAAGTTTTGGGAGGCACAGCACATTGAATGAATCACCGCCATCTTATAGAAGGAAATGATACAAGATCAGGTCTTCTCTGGAAGTGCAGGGTGTTGCCATGTTGATCTCGGTTATGAGAGAGCATGATCCGATATCTTCACCTGAGTGATGCTTGAGAAACTCAGAAGGCTGAGTGCTCCCTCAGCTTCAGGAGAGTAAGACAACAGAATCTATGCACTTTCTAAGTGTGGCTGGGTGCCCTCCACCTGCAGCCACATATGTGCTACAAAGTGTCTATGAACCAAATAAAAAGCAGCTGATGAATCCCAAACGCACTGTCTCTTTTCTCCCGTGTTTAATGAGAACCAGATGAAAATTCCAGCTTGGGTCATATTTGGAGGTATCCCCGTCATCCATGAAGTCTGTGCTGATCTGACACCCAAGACAGGACTCTTGAGGAATTAGGGATTTTAGATTCATCTTCCACTGTTTCTGGGCTCAGCTGTCATCAGAAAGTGGTCTCAGAACCCCCAGTTCCTCAAGAGGAGCCCACACCTCCCCTCACCACAATTCTCAGGAAACTGCATCCTTTCGCAGTGCCATTTAGCTCTAAACGATTATGTAATTACATTTGTGAATGTAATCCTGTAGGGCATTATTCTAATTATAGCCCACAATCCCTTTCAGCCCCTTTCAGAGAAATATTTTTTGCAATGAAATAGGGCTCTTCCAGCTGCAAGAATGTCTGAGGTGCCTGGGCGTACACAGTCACATCCACCTGCTGGAGTCTACACACCCTTTCACTCTTTTAGTGGAAGAGGAGAAAAGGGTCCAGTCCACAGAAGCCGTTCCTCAGGGATGGTGCAATGCAGTGCGTGTCTAAATTGTAGATCCCCAAACAACTCCAAGAAGTTCCTATTCTCCCAATAACTTTGCTCAGCTCCTAATTCCTCATTATGCATTCTTTAAAAGCAGTTTCAGGTGAATTTTATGATACATAAGTTACACTCAATAAAGTTGTTACAAAATAAAGTAGTTACTAAGTTAATTATAATCAAATACAGAAATGTATGTATCATACAGGTGATCATCACTGTGGGCCCAGGGCAAATCATGTGAGATTGTAAAGGCCTGGGAAGGTCTAGAGATGGAGACTGAATGATTCTAAGATTTGATTAGCAGACGTGTCCTAAGTAAATGCTGGTAACTACTTGTCTATAATGAGCTAAGTTGTTTCTTCTCTTGCCGCCTCTCATTCTTCTCCCCTCCGCCCCCATTCCTTCTTATTTTTTAAAGTAACTGTCCTTTGGGGTGCCTGGGTGTCTCAGTCGGTTAAGCATTCGGCTTCTATTCTGTATCTCCCTCTCTCTCTGACCCTCCCCTGCTCACACTATCTCTCTCTGTCTCTCAAAAATAAATAAAAAAAAACATTAAAAAAATAAAGTAACTGTTCACTGATAGAGGTGGAATTTTTCCAGTTGTGCCAAAAGTTTCATAGAGTTTTTTCTTTGATGCGCACTACTTTAGACGTGCCTTCCATTGTGTTCTCCCAAAGTCACTAATTTTGTACTTTCTGTACAGCCTGATTCAGAATTTCTGCCCACATCATGGCCTTTTCCATTCACATGCATTCTTGGAAAAAATGGAACTTTAATATTCAATCATTATTGATTACCTTAATGTATCATCCTCATCATTAATCCACCTTTTCAGTTAATGTGTACTGGTTATAAACAGCCATATATGTGTGGCATTTCAGTGTTTGAATCTGATAGCTGGAGGAGTTAAAACGCAGGGGCACGGGATGACCAAACACTGGATCAGGTTTTTGTGAGCCTCACAGGTTGGATTTACTTGCTGGCTCTTTCCAAACAGAGATCTGTGATGTCTACTCACAAGTTCTGGTCTGCCCCTTGCATTGAAGTGCAGTACCCATTTCACGGTTAGCATAGAAAGCAGTTTTTATCTAGGGAAGTATCCTACAATATTTACTTCAACAGACTCTATTATTAAAATGGTCTACAATAAACTTTATATTACATTATTATATGCGAACAGTCCTTGTGTAAATGAAGTGGGGACCTAGATGCTCCTCCTTCTTAGGTTAAGACAGAGGGTCCCTACTGAAGCCTGTTCCTTTCTCCTATTTTTTTCTTTCTTTCCTTCTTTCTTTCTTTTTCTTTCCTTCCTTCCTTCCTTCCTTCCTTCCTTCCTTCCTTCCTTCCTTCCTTCCTTCCTTCCTTCCTTCCCTCCTTCCTTTCAAGAAGAAGAGGGTGCAAGTGAGCAAGGGGCAAAGAGACAGAGAGAGAATTTGAGAGGGGCAGAAGAAGAGAGTGAGAGGGAGAGAGAGAGAGAGAGAGAGAGAGAGAGAGAGAGAGAGAGAGAGAGAGAACAGGGCCCCCCAAAGCAGGGGCACTGGCTCACTGAAACAGCTCATGCTCACCCAAAGCAGGGCACGGGCTCCCCTGAAGTGGGGCTCGAGCTCACCCCTTGGGGAACTCAAACTCACCAACCTTGAGATCAGGACCTGAGTCAAAGTCAGATGCTTAACAACTGAGCCATTAGGCACCTCCATGCTCCTCTTTCCTTACGATATGTTTTATCTACCTTTTCCTAATGTATTGAGTTGAGGGCTAGTTTATTTCTTTTATTCTTGTTCAGTAATGAAATAAACCAAGGCTATTAATTTTCCTCTGTGCCTACTTTTGGATGAGTCCCTTAAGCTTTGCTATGGCAGTATGAATGCCTTGTTCTTTTCTAAAGAGCATGCAAATTCTATTTCTAAATAGCATGCAAATCCAAGGGTTTTGTGGGACAGTTTTAAAAATAATTTATTGTCAAATTGGTTTCCATACAACACCCAGTGTCCATCTCAGCAAGTGCCCTCCTCAATGCCCATCACCCACTCCCCTCTCCCCCACTCCCATCAACCCTCAGTTTGTTCTCCATATTTAAGAGTCTCTTATGTTTTATCTCCCTCCCTTTGTTTGTAACTACGTTTTATTGCCCTTTCCGTCTCCCATGGTCTTCTGTTAAGTTTCTCAAGATCCACATATGAGCGAAAACATATGATATCTTTCTCTGACTGACTTATTTCACTTAGCATGATACCCTCCAGTTCCATCTATCTTGCCGCAACTGGCATGATTTTATTCTTTCTCATTGCCAAGTAGTATTCCATTGTATGTATAAATTGTGGGACAGTTTTAAATTTAAAATGTTTTGAAAACTCCAAAGGATTAGATTTTTAAAACTATACATTTATCATTCACTTTTAGCCCTATTGTGTTGTGATAAAAAGAGTGTAGCCTATACAATTTTATATGATCTTAGAAAAAATTTTTGGTGGTCAAAAATATTTATTTATTTATGTATTTATTTATTTTAATGTTTATTGATTTTTGAGAGATGGAGAGACAGAGCGTGAGCAGTAGAAGGGCAGAGAGAGAGGGAAACACAGAATCTGAAGCAGGCTCTAGGCTCTGAGCTGTCAGCACAGAGCCCAAAATGGGGTTCGAACCCACAAACCGTGAGATCATGACCTGAGCCGAAGTCGGACGCTCAACTGACTACCTACCCAGGCATCCCCCAAAATATATATATTTTTAGTAAACCTACCATAGGTCCTGGAAAACCATGTGTATCTTCTATAGGAAATCAGATTTATTAATTTGTAGTCAGGTTTTCAGTCTTTTTGTTCATTTTGCTTTTTGCTAACATTCTGTCCAAGGCAGAGGAGGTGGGCTGAGAGGCAGGCTGTGGGTCCTGGGAGTGCTGGGCTGACTGGGAGTAAGGGCCCATCCATCCTTGCTTCCTTGTGGTCCTTTGTGGAAAAAAACCTCAGGCATCTGGTGACCTGATGGATTTGAGTTCTGGTTCCAGTTACTCCTCACCAGTGTAGCCATTTGTAGAGTGGGAATGGAAGCATGAACTTGGCCAGGCTGCAGGCAGGATCAGGTGAGAGGAGGGTGAGGAGACAGTGTCCGCCTGGCCCCTCCCCTATGCCTCTCTGGGTGTGGCCCCTTCTGTCCTGCTGGATAAGAGACTGTTTCAGGTGACACCTGCCCCAGAGGGCCTGGGCGACAGATGCATACCTCAAAGAAATGGTGCATTTGAGGCATATTTGAGTAGTTGGGGGAGGGGGCTCTTTTCCAAGAGTGCCTCTCAAATCCCACCAGGCAGGGGGTTTTCCCTTGATCTCTGACTAAAGGGACAGCCCGACTGGGCCAAGACCTACGGTCTGCTCCTGGGAGTCCCATGTCACCAGGCTGCCAAGCAGCCCCTGCTGCTGGGGAGAGTGTGGCTGTGGGCAGGGATGCAGCCGGCTAGCAGTCCGGGACAGGAACGCAGATCCTCAGTTCCCAGGCCAGTGGGCTTGGGCCGAATGTCTTGCTTTTCTTGGCATCACTGCCCTCCCTGGGCACCCAGACCCCAGGGAGGGCCAGGGTGAACTGCTCAGTGGATACCAGGTCCAGGAGAGGCTTCCCCCACTGCCCCGATTTCTCTGGGGCCTCTGAGAGCTGGAGCTGGCTGCACCACATAAATCAGAGTCCATCAGTGGCCCGTAGTAAGGTCAGGAGCACAGCTGACAAAATGGACAGGTCAGAGCCCGCAGAGATGAGGCCAAGAGAGCGGCGAGGAGCCCCTGCAGGCTGTGTCTGCAAGGCTCACACTAGGCTCCCCATCTCTGCTTCCTTTGGTCTGGGCTCTGCCCACTCACTCCCAGGCCAGGTCTCACGTGAATGCTCCCACCCTCCTCTGTGTGACCTGTGGTGTCCGGCCTGCTGGGAGGCCCTGGCTAGCTGTTCCACTCCTTGGGCTTCTACTACATCATCTGCAAAGTGGGTCTGGGCAGACCCTCTTTCCTTCCTCAAGATCAATGCCTTGGTGGCTGAGAATAGACTTTGGGAAGGGTCAGGCACAACACTGAGAGACTCTGTGGGGCAGAGAGGTGCTTGCCAGCTGTCTATACCCCTCATTTCAGCGTCGACCCTGGCCCTTGGCCACTCCGGAGTAGTCTCAGAAGCAAGTGCCCTCCCCCTGGGCCATCTCAGCCTCTGCTGGGGGCAGGCTGGCACAGCACTTCAGAGAATCAGTTTGGGGTCAGATGGATCTGGCTCTGTGACCTCCAGTAAGTTCCTAGCTTCTCAGCCTTAGTTTCCTTACCTGGGTAATGTGGGTCACAGAGATGCATCTTTCAGAGGACAAGTGTGTGGGGAGCGCTCAGCAAGCAGAAAGGCTCTGCTAGGAAATCATCCTTAGCCTTTCCCCAGGCATCGGCCAGCCCACACGTTGCACTGAGGGCCCCTGGGAGGGCAGGCAGCCCTCAGGACGTGGCCTCTCCAGGTTTCGTGAAGCCATGCAGGCATGTTCCAGGGGCGCATAGTGGGAAAGTAGTAGTCTGGGGGGAGTTGTTTTAGTATATTCTTAAAACCGTTTCTTTCTCGCTTTCAAGCCATTTCCACAAATCTCTCCTGATACTGTGCTCTCTCCATATACCTCTCCTGGTCACCTCTGGCCCTCAGTTTATCACTGTCCTTGTTCCAGTCCTTCCTGGAACAGTAAATCTGAGTGCTGCAGCCCCACTCAATGAAACACCCTGACATGAAATCGTTCCCCTGCTCTCCTCCTGAAAGTCCCTGCAGTGCCTCAAGATCCTTCTTGCCCAGGGAATAAATCAGGGTTTCTCCAGTTTATATCGAGGAGCTGATGTTTCCCTTTGGTTCGTCTCTGCAAACTGGAGGTGGAGGAGAGAACTCCCAGAGCTGATTTTGACCTGGAGCTGTTTGGGGAAACCAGGCCTGAGGGCAGAGAGAGCCAATGCGTCGTTGCTGGTCTGCACCTGCTTCCTGGCACCTCATCGTCACAGGAGGGCATGATGGCGAGGCAGGGGCATACTGCCACACTCAGCTCCCTACAAGGACTTTGGAAAATACTTTTCATTTTAAAACAATCGTATATTGACAGGAAGTTGCAGTAGTGGTGGGGATCTGGTGTAGCCTTTACCCAGTTTCTCTGGTAGTTACATTTATGTAACGATAGCACGGTATCAAACCCAGGAAATCCACACTGTGGCAATTACAATGTGCATGTTTGGTTCTGTCATTTTATCACATGTGTCCGACAAGTGCTTTTTTAAAATTTATTTTTGGGGTGGAGGCAGCAGGGGTAGGGAGGAGAGAGAGAGAGAGAGAGAGAGAGAGAGAGAGAGAGAGAGAGAGAGAGAGAGAGAGAGAGAGAATCCCAAGCAGGCTCCATGCCCAGTACAGGGCTCAATCCCACAATGAGGTAATGACCCGAGTCCAAATCAAGACTGTTGCACGCTTACCCGACAGAGTCACTCAGGCACCCTGACAAGTGCTTTTAAACATGCCTCTTAGGTCTATAGTCAAACCTTCTTGCTGGCCTGATGGAAGAGTGTCTCAGTCTAGAGGCCGTCATGCATGCATTCCTGGGTACCAAGAGGGGCATCCAGGAAGGAGGAGCAGTTGGCTCAGAGCTCCAGCTAGAACCCACACAGGACCGTGGTGCCCAACAGGGTCTGGCCTTGGTGCTCTGCGAGACTTTGTGGAATGAACGTGTAAAGAGCAAAGTGCTTCCCTGGAGCATACAGGATGGAGAGATGAAGGGTGTGGTTGTCAGGAGCCGGGGCTCCAGGCCCAGTTTTGCTGGCTGTCCTGTCTGAGCCTCAGTTCCTCACTGAGAACACAGGAACAGCACAGCTGCCCTGATCACCGCTGGCCTTACCGGGATGGCTGTGGATGTTTATGTGACCAGACACTTTCCCCCCTGCTCCCTCTGTTTTCCTGGACTCTGGGTACCTCCCATCCCCTGTTGAAGCCGGGCCGGCTTCCCTCCTGCTCTCACATGGTCCTTGAGTCTTTACAGTCCTGGCTCAGGCCCACAGGTGGGCTTTTCCCAGTCAGAGTCTCGGGGAATCTTTTGATGAGGGGTCTGCAGGCAAACCCAGGGCTCATGCCCATGGGTTCCAGCTCCGATGTCCCCCAGTTCCCAGACTGGTGTATCCTGGGGCCCAGGCCAGGGCTGCGCCTCACTGCTCTGTCTGCACATTTGCCCTCTGGTCTGGCTCTGCTCATTCCACTCAGCGGTGGCTGTTTTGTGTGTACAGGCTCTTTGATAGATCTTCTAGGGCTTTCTTTCTTCCACATCCGGCAGAGTAATGATCCTGGAAATGTTGGGTTTGAGGCTCCTTCTAAAATGATTTTTTCTAAAAATAAAGGAAGTAGAGGAAGTACTGCACTAGTGAGTCCATGTGGCCTCTGAAATATAAAAGCCCATAAAATTGTAGCTAGGCTGTGTGACTTTGGGCAGGATACCCCCCTCTCTGCCTCTGAGTTTCCTCAGTTCCAAAATAGGGATTGCCAGTTAGGGCCTGAGCCACCGTTTTTGTTTTTTTTTTTGCTGTGATTCAGCAAAAGTTGGGTATGAGGGAGCGCTGAATCCATATTGTGGTGGTTGTTTTGTACGTAGGAAACAGATGAGGGAAGCAAGCCCACAGGCTCAAGGGTCCTACAGAGGGTGACAGTTGACCCCACAGCCAGGGCTGGAGTCCTAGGCTGGGTCCATTTTGTAGGGAGGGGTGACAAGGAGGTTCTGACCCCCAGAACCGACAGCCTGCCAGGGAGGTAAGCCTCACACACTCGAATCCTTCATGCCTGAGACCTTTTCTCTCCAACTTTGCCTGACTTCCCTGACTGGTCCGTGGAGAGTTCAGGCTGTGGCTGGCCTTGGCCTTCTCCCTCCTGCTTGAGAGAGTGGTAGGTCCTGGGAGGCTGGAGGCCCATCTTTCCCCAGAGTGGAGGACAAAGCCCTTGGAACTCATTCCTTTTCTTTATTTGCCTTCTGTTTATCACAGACCCCAGTGGGGTCTTGGGAAAGTGGCCCTTCTCTGAGCCCAGCCTTCCTACCTGTAGCTTCTGTGCCCTCCATGCCCATCTCAGCTTTGATGGTTCAGGCCCCAGTGCATCTCTTTGGCCCTTAGGGGGTGCTCAGGTCCCTCCAGCTCTGCTCTTTCTGAGGAAGGGCAGGATAGGTAAGCTTCCCCAGTGTCTGGAACAGTGTCCTGAGCCCACTCTTCCTGGGGCCCTCTGGGGGTATGCATTGCACCAGTTTTGCCCAGTTCTAAAGTGGACACTCCTACTTTTTTGGTGGGTGTGCTACATTCTTGGCATTTTCCCCTGGGCGTACTGAAGGTCTCAATTCAGAGGGTGAAAACTAGCCACGTGACCTTGGTGGTTGAGAGGCCAAAGGTATTTTCTGCAAGGAGATGGTGGGCAGTGGTTAAGAGCAGGACCTGAGAGCCAGCCAGTCCTTATTTAATCCCACTTCTGTCCTTTATGAGCTGAGTAGCCCTGGGCAAGTTATTTAACAACTCTGAGCTTCAGTGTCCTTATCTACAAGCCATCTGTCTTAGGTTCCCCCCAAAGCAGAGCTGACTGAAGAACTTGGGTGCAGACTATTTATTTGGGAGCTGATGCCAGGAGGCAGGAGTGAGAGGGTGGAAAGGGGATAAGAGGGAGGAAGAAGGCAAGGGAGTGAGCTGGCTACTGCCGTGTGCAATGGGGGCTCACTCCTGTTGGGGCTTCTCTGAAGTAGCTCACAGAACACCCTGCAGAATGGCCTTCCAAACATAGCAGGTGGGGGTGTTTGTCCACTGACCTCTACGCCCCACTGGATAGGGTTGCCTCCAGGAGTCCCCACTCCTGGACTGTCGACCCTCAGCCTTGGCCCACTCCCACGCTGGAAGACTTCACCCTCTACCCCTGGAAGGAAGCTTTGTGGCAGAGAGTAGAGTAGATGTAGAGATGGCCGTATGTGTGAACCCATACACCACAGTGCCCCTGACATCCTAGATGGGCCAAGGTGCAAAGGCATGGAAAACTCCTGCACCTCTACCTTGTTGGGTTGATTTAGTGTAAGCCTCTGTCCATGGTAGTAAGTGAATGAAAAAAGAGAGTTGTCTTCTCTTGTCCTTGTTGTGGTGATGGCTGTATTATATTACTTGGACCTGCCACTAGCCAGCCCATAGACCAAATGGTATCCCGGAGACCAAATCCAACACATACATTTGTTTAATTTGGTCCGGGGAGATATATAGCCTTTTAAAATTAGTTACCATTGTTAAAAAACTTGAGCACTTTTATATAAAAATTGGAAATTTCAGTTTTTCTTGAAAAAAATGAAATCTCTGGTAAGATGGGGCCTTCATATTCCTGGGTCCAATGTCAGTAACCCTTCTCCAGAATGTTCCTTTCCTTGGCCTGTTGCTGGTGCCTGGATTCCTGTTGCTGGTAACAGGTAGCTGTCGGGAGTGCTGTCTCTACCCCCCTAAACCAGCAGTAGAAGCCCCTCTTTTAGAGGAGTAAGTGCTTTCTGGGCTGCTGCCCCCATTTCCCTGGGACCCCCCATTGGAGTCACACATTTATGTTACTTTCTGGCCCCTGCAGGACTGAGGGAGGCCTGGAGGGAGAAGATGTGCTTGAACTTGGGTCAAGATGATGTGACAGCTCCAGGGGTATCAGCCTCTGCTGAGAACAGGGACATGTCCAACTAGTGTCCCCAGGGCATAAGAAGAGTAGTCTCGGATCCCTTTAGCAGTGCACCTGCCCCAGTGTCTCTTAGTCCCAGGCAGACAAGTAATTGTTCCTGCTGCCTTTAGATGATCTCCTGTCTGGTGGGTGATACCTGTTTCATGGGCACATTCTCAGCCCCAGATTAGCCTGGCATACACGGGGAGCTTGCTCCATGGGAGGAGGGGAGGGAGTCACACACTATGGGTGCGAGGCTAAGGCTTGATGTTGGCAGGTCCAGGGTCCTGAAGAGGAGGCTCCAGTCCTCCTCCTCCTCTCCCTCTTTGGGACTCAGTGGCTAGGCTGGTGGCAGAAATCTGCAGGACTTCCCAGAACCAGTTTCAGGTTTGGGGACTAGCCACCTGTGGGTTGCCTCCCGCCTAGATCTCTCTAGGTCTAAGTACTGTGTGTTTTTCCTGATGGAGGTTTAAAATGACTAGTTTAGAGTTTGGCTGCAACAGACCCTGTGCAGAAAACAGAGTTAAGAGCAATCAGAAAACATTAAGAATATCCTCCTTCCCATTCACCTATCTCTGTCCATGTATTTAAGCATCTTACTTATTAACATTAAGTGCCTGATAATTTGGCGTGGGTAAAGAGGGGAAGGGAGTGGGAGAAGGGTGTGGGCTCTTACTTACCAGGACTCCTGTGAGTGGCAGGCCTGGTGTTGGCATGGGAATGCTCAGAATCTGATCTCCAAATCGGCCCCACCTTGCCCTTGCACGTGGGGCTGCTTTCTTGATGTGTGTTTAGGATTTGGGGGCATGTCCAACTCCTATCCGAAACCATTTAACTCCTTAGCTTATTCCTAGTGCCTTGCATTCCACCATTAGGGTACTGGGTAGCCTCCTGGGATGTTGACTCTATTTTGCTTCTTAGCTAGGTGGCCCTTTCCAACTTAATTAACTTCTCTGAGTCCCAGTTTTTCTACCCTGGAATGAAAACAAGACAAAGCTTTCCCAGAGTTGTTTTGACGACTAAATGTAAAAGCCACTGGGGACAAACTAAGTTGTTGAGCATAATGCCCACATGATGCACACACGATCATGCCCATGCTAGTAGATGTAGGGTATCACAGTCATGTTTCAAGGGCATCAAGTGGACCTTCTCAATGATAACGTGGCCGTGGGACAGTGACCTTGATTTTCAAGAATGATTTTCAGATTTTCAGAGAGAAACAAAGCTAGCTTTTATCTCTCGTTGCAGCCCCTGCCCTCCGGGGAGGCTGGCAGAGGGATCGAGACTCCTGGTGCCCTCACCCCTTGAGGCCCAGGGGGTGGCACCATAGTGAAATTTAAATTCAGCTTGGCTTTATCAGTTCCCCCAGAAAGCTGACTTGGACAAGTTGCTCTGGGAGCCTGTGTGGAAGTCCAAAGTACTAGTGTTTCTCCCACAATCCAGACTTTCAAATCAAAACAGCTTAGCAAGGTGCTTTTAAACACAGCTTGTGTTGTTTCTGTTCAGATTATGAAAGTCATCATACATGCTTACTGGGGATAATTTAGAAAACATGACAAAGTATAAAGAAGAGAATGCAGTCCCCCATAATTCTCTAAGCACTTTGGTGAATTTCTATGTAGCCTTTTCCTTTTTCCCCCTCTCATCTCTCCTTCCTTATTTTTAGTTATAGAATAATTCAAACAGAAAGAGACAAAATGCAGGGGAAAATAGACAACAGCCCATCCATATATAAATGCGTCATCCATTCATCCCTCTCTCTTTTCCTTTCCTCTCCTCCCCTCCTCTTCTTTCTTTCTTCAGGAAAATGGTTACAGATAGAGCTGAAGACCGTTTTTATACATCCCCCCAGGGCCAGTCACTGAAGTGGGGTGCATCCTTCCTTATCAGGTTTTCCACCTTTGCCTCATATACAGGCATCCCTGAACGATTGTTGTATATGATCCCACATTTTTTGGGAATGGTGTTATGCAATTCATACACATCTGCCACTTTGTTTTTTCCGGCTCCACATTATGCTTTTGAAATTTATCCCTGCTGACATGTACACATTCAGTTCATTCATTTTAGTGGAAGGGTTCTATATATGGTATGAATGTAACACAATGATTTATCCGTTCTCCCGCTGGTGGACTGGATGTTGCAGTAACGGACATCCCCAAGAGTGCATCTTCTTGAGCACACAGGCCACCTTTCTTTTCAGCACACACCTGGTGGTGGAATTCCTGAGCCATTGGGTATGTGTGCACTTTCAACTAGATTCAATTTTGCCAAATTGTTTCTGAAAGTAGTTATATCAATTTTAATTCCCAACGACAACTTGTGATGTTTTTATTTCCTTTCAGTCTCAAGCATCACTTGGTATTGCTGGATCCTAACATTTCAGCCAATCTGGTGACATGCTCTGATGTGGGATGTTGCATCTCATTGTTTTGATTTGAATTCTTCCTGAATATTAGTGAAATTTAGCAGCACTTCATATGCTTATGGGCCATTAGGGTTTCATCTCTTATGAATATGACCATTAAACTATCTGTTTCTAATTGCCTTGTAGGAGTACTTTATATATTCTAGATACTATGATGTTGATTATATGTGTTGGGATATATAGTCTTCGATTATCACTTACTTTTTCAAATTGGTTAATAGGGTCTTTGACACACAGACATTTTAAATTTTAATGTAATCACACATATTATCGTATTCTTTTTGGTGGTGTATGCTCTTGGTATTGTGTTTAAGAGATCCATTCTAACCCTTTTACATTTTCAAATTTATAATTTTATGAGTCCCAGATTGCAGTTTTGTAAGTAGTAAAATGTAGGAATATATACTCATATGTCAGTATATATGTAAATATTCTTACATACATATATACACACAGAAAGATTTATATAAATATTTCTATACCCCCCTCTTTATTACATATGGATATTCATAAAGACTTACATAGGTAGGTATGTATGTATAGATAGATATATCATTGTCCTAGCACTGTTTGTTGAACCATTGGCCTTTCCCCACTAAATGATATGTCCACTTGTGTTTCCATATTAGCCTGGGTCTATTTGTCTCTTTCTGTATAACACCACATTGACTCAATGAGGTTAGCTCTATAACAAATCTATTACTTGGCATATCATCTCTCTCTCTTTTTTAAAAAATTTTTAATGTTTTATTTATTTTTGAGAGAGAGAGAGTGTGAGCAGGGGAGGGTCAGAGAGAGAGGGAGACACAGAATCTGAAGATAGGCTCCAGAATCCAGGCTCTGAGCTACCTGTCAGTACCAAGCCTGACATGGGGCTCGAACCCACGAACTATGAGGTCATGACCTGAGCTGAAGTCTGACGCTTAACCGACTTAGTCACCCAGGCGCCCCAACATTTTCTCTTTACATTTTCTTTTTCAGCTTGTGTTGTCTACCCCTTTTCCACCTCTCAATTTGAATTTTAAGATTGAATTGCTAAGCTCCATAAAAAAAGCATTCCATTGTCTGTCGATACCAGTTTGTTTATTCATTCAACAGTTGAAGACATTTGCATTTTTTCCAGTTTTTTAAATGATTATGAATAGAGTCACTATAAACATTTATGTACAGGATTTTATGTGAACATAAGTTTTCACTACTTTTGGTGAAATACCCAAGCCTGGGATTGCTGTATGAAGTGGTGAGTGCATGTTTAATTTTAGAAGAAACTGACAGTTTTCCATTGTGGCTACACCAATTTACACTCCTACCAATGATGCGTGAAAATTCCTGTTACTAGACAGCACTTGGTATTGACAATTGTTTTAAATTAGCCATTTTAATAAGTAGGTAATTCTGTCTTACTGTAATTTCAATCTACTTTTCCCTAAAATGACTCATGATGTTGAGAACTTTTAAATGTGTTTACCTGCTATCTGTATATTTTCTTTGGCAAAATATCTTTTCAAACTTTTTACCCACTTTGTATTTTCCTGTTGTTGAGTTTTGAAATTCTTTGTTTATTCTGGATACAGGTGTTTGTTTGTTTGGTCTGATGTGATTTTTTTTT
>NC_043715.1:36529076-36540580 GCF_006229205.1 Suricata suricatta | reverse complement strand
TTTGTGTTTCCCTGATGATGAGTGATGTTGAGCATCGTTTCATGTGCCTGTAGGCCATCTGGATGTCCTCTTTGGAGACGTGTCTGCCCATGTCTTTTGCCCATTTCTTCAGCGGATTATTTGTTTTTTGGGTGTGGAGTTTGGTGAGTTCCTTGTAGATTTTGGATACTAGCCCTTTATCTGATATGCCATTTGCCACTATCTTTTCCCATTCTGTCGGTTGCCTGTTAGTTTTTTGATTGTTTCCTTTGCCTTGCAGAAGCTTTTTATCTTGATGAGGTCCCAATAGTTCATTTTTGTTCTTGATTCCCTTGCCTCTGGGGATGTGTAGAGGAAGAAATTGCTATGGTTGAGGTCAAGGAGGCTGTTTCCTGCTTTCTCCTCTAGGGTTTTGATGTTTTCCTGTCTCACATTCAGGTCCTTTATCCATTTTGAGTTTATTTTTGTGAAAGGTGTAAGAAAGTGGTCTAATTTCATTTTTCTACAAGTTGCTGCCCAGCTCTCCCAACACCACCTGTTGAAGAGGCTGTCTTTTTTCCATTGGACACTCTTTCCTGCCTTGTCAAAGATTAATTGGCCATATACTTGTGGGTCCAGTTCTGGGTTCTCCATTCTATTCCATTGGTCCATGTGTCTGTTTTTGTGCCAATATCATACTGTTACAAAAAGCCCACAGCCAATGTTATCCTCAGTGGGGAAAAACTGAATGCTTTCCCCCTGAAATCAGGGACACTACAGGGATGTCCACTCTCACCACAGTTGTTTAACATAGTGTTGGAAGTCTTAACATCAGCAATCAGACAAAAAAAGGAAATAAAAATTATCAGAATTGGCAAAGAAGATGTCAAACTTTCCCTTTTCACAGATGACATGATCCTCTACGTGGAAAATCCGATCGACTCCATCAGAAGCCTTCTAGAACTGATCAATGAATTCAGTAAAGTCGCAGGGTACAAAATCAGTGTACAGAAATCAATTGCATTCTTATACACCAAAAATGAAGCAACAGAAAGAGAAATCAAGAAACAGACCCCATTCACAATAGCATGAAAAACCATAAAATACCTAGGAATAAACCTAACCAAAGATGTAAAAGACCTGTATGCTGAAAACTATAGAAGACTTATGAAGGAAATTGAAGAAGACACAAAGAAATGGAAAAACATTCCATGCTCATGGATCGGAAGAATAAACATTGTGAAAATGTCATTATTACCCAAAGCAATTTACACATTCATCGAATAGCCGAAGTAATATTGAAGAAGAAAACCAAAACGGGGGACATCACAAGCCCAGACTCTACTGATATGTGATTTTTAAATATTTTCTCTCACTCTGTGGCTTGTCATTCTATTGTCTTTCACAAAGCCAAGTTTTTGATTTTGATGAAGTTCAATTTGCTTTTTTTCCGATTGTAGGTCATATTTGAGGATTTATCTAAGAACTCTTTTCCTACCCCAGGATCATAAAGATTTTATCCTTTCTTTTCCTAGAAATTCTATAGTTTTACATTTGTGTCTATAATACATTTTGAGTTACTGTGTGTATAAGGTGTGAGATATGAGTTGGGAGGGTTTTTTAAATTTCTTTTTCTCTTTCTTTCTTTGTTTGTTTCTTCTGTACTTGTCTTTTTTTTCTTATATCTACCCAATTGTTTAATTATCATTTGATCATCTGTTGAAAACTTTTTTTCTCCATTTAATTGCACTCGCTCTTCCATAAAAAAAAAATCCATTGACTATACTTCTCTGGGCCCATTTCTGGACTCCACTCTGTTCCATAGATCTATATGTCTATTTTTATACTTTCACATTATCTTTACACAATCATAGTGTCTTGCTTACTGTAGCTTTATGACAAGTATTAAAATCAGGTAGTGGAAGACTTCTGACTTTGTTGCTACATTTTTTGGACTACTTTATTTTCTTTGCCTTTCCAAATAAATTTTGGAGATAGTTTGTCAAAATCTACAAAATTCCTTTCTGGGATTTTGATTGGAATTGCATTGAATCTATAGATCATTTCAATACTGAGACACCAATCCTTTTATTTAGGACATCACTCCATTTATTTAGGCCTTCTTTTCTTTTATTAGCATTTTATAGTTTTCAGTGTATAGGTCCTACACATGTTTTGTTAAATTTATACCTAAGTGTTTCACTTTTGGTAAGTGGTATAAATACAAAATGGTACTGTTTAAATTTTTTTAAATTCCCTATGCTCATTGCTAGTATACAGAAATATAATTGATTTTTGAATGTTTCTCTAGTATCCCATGGCCTGGCTGAACTCATTTATTAGATATAGGAGTTCTTTTTTTTTTTTTTTTATTGATTCCATTGGGTTTTCTGCTTAGGCCCTTATGTGGCCTATGAAAAAAGAGATATTTATTTCTTCCTTTGCAATATATATATCTTTTATTTCCTTTTATTGCCTTATTATATTAGTTGGGACTTCCAGTATAATGTTGAGTAAAAGTAATGAAGATAGACATTTGCTTCTGACATTAGGGAGAAAGCACTTTCATTTTTCATCACCAAATTTGATATTAGCTATAGGGTTTTTTTTTTGTTTTGTTTTGTTTTGTTATTTTTTGTAGATGCGTTTCATCAGATAAAGGAAGTTTCCTTAAGTTCTAGGTTTGCTGAGAACTTAAAAAAAATTAAAAATTGTTGAATTTCATCAAATGCTTCTTTTGCACCTCTGAAGATGATCACAAGCTATTTATTTTTCATCCTATTAATAAGGTGATTTACATTATTACAAAGTTAAACTAACCTTGTGTTCTTAGGAGAAACCTCACAAGATCATGATGTATTATTCTTTAAAAATATTATTGGAATTGATTTGCTGACATTTTCTTGAGAATTTTTGCATTTACACTAATGAAAGATAGTAGTCTATAGTTAGTTAGTTTATTTATTTACTTATATTCCAGTATACTAACATACAGTGTTATATTAGTTTCACGTCATAGTATAGTGATTCGACAATTCTATACATTACTCAGTGTACTCTTAAACCCTTCACCTATTACACCCATCCTCTAACCTACCTCCCTATGGTAACCATTAGTTTCTTTTTTTTTTTAATAGTTTATTGTCAAATTGGTTTCCATACAACACCCAGTGCTCTTCCCCACAAGTGCCCTCCACCATCACCACCACCTCTTTTCCCCCTCCCCCTTCCCCTTCAACCCTCAGTTCATTTTCAGTATTCAACAGTCTCTCAGGTTTTGCATCCCTCTCTCTCCCCAACTCTCTTTCCCCCTTCCCCTCGCCCTGGTCCCCCATCAGGTTTCTCCTGCTTTCCTGCCAGACCTATGAGTGCAAACATATGGTTTCTGTCCTTCTCTGCCTGACTTATTTCGCTTAGCATAACACCCTCAAGGTCCATCCACTTTCCTACAAATGGCCAGATTTCATTCTTTCTCATTGCCATGTAGTACTCCATTGTGTATATATACCACATCTTCTCGATCCACTCATCAGGTGATGGACATTTAGGCTCTTTCCATGTTTTGGCTATTGTAGAAAGTGCCGCTATGAACATTGGGGTACATGTGCTTCTACGCATCAGCATTTCTGTAGTTTCTTCTTTATTTGAGTCTTTTTTGTTTATCTCCTTTTTTCTTTATTCATTTGTTTTGTTTCTTAAATTTCACATATGAATGAAATCATATGGTATTTGTCTTTCTCTGATTGATTTTCACTTATACCCTCTAGATCTGTCCATGTTGTTGCAAATGGCAAGATTTCTTTCTTTTTTATGGCTAATTCACCATTGTATAGAGATACCACATCTTCTTTATCCATTTATTAGTTGATGTACACGGGTTATTTCCATACTTTTGCTATTGTAGATAATGCTGCTGTAAATATAGGAGGACATATATCTTTTCAAATTAGTGTTTTTCTTTTCTTTGGGTAAATACCCTGTAGTGTAATTACTGGATTATATGGTAATTCTATTTTTAATTTTTTGAGGAACCTACACACTGTTTTCCATGGTGGCTGCACCAGTTTGCATTGCCACCAATAGTACACGTGTTCCTTTTTCTCCACATCCTTGCCAACATTTGTTATTTCTTGTGATTTTGACCTTAGACATTCTAACAGGTATGAAGTAATATCTCATTGTGGTTTTGATTTGCATTCTCCTAATGATTAATGACGTTGAACATCTTTTCATGTATCTATTGCCATGTGTATATCTTCTGTGAAGAAATATATGTTCATATATTCTGCCCATTTTTTTAATTGGATTTTTTTCTGGTGTTGAGTTGTATAAGTTCTTTATATAGTTTGTGTACTTGTAGTTTGTTTCTCTTATAGTACCTTTTGTCAGATTTGGAATAAGGAACTGTGGGACTCATAAAATGAGTTGAGAAATATTAATTCATTTTCTGTGTTCTGGAATAAATTAGGTAGAGTCATTATTATTTCTCCCTTAAGTGTTTGCACATCATTAAATTCAATCTCTGTCTTTTATTTAGTATATTTAAATCATTTACACTTAATACAATTATTGGTGTAGTTGGATTTAGGTCAAGCATTTTATTGTTTGTTTTTTGTGTCCTGTGTATTCTTTGTTCTTTCTTTCCTGTATGTTTTCAGATTATTTGGATTTTTTGGTTACACTTCATTTTTATTAATCTGTTGGTTCTTTTGTTTTTAGTAGTCTCTGGAATTTTTAACTTCTCAACATCTTCAGGTAGTCATTTTCTCTACTTTGTCCAGAATTTTAGCTGTGATTGATGGGATAGATAGGTTATAGTGGGTTTAGTCAATTTTGGCTATCCAAATGTTGCCTTTTCAAAAGGACAGTTTTGATTTTTTTTCTTCATCTGTTACTCTAGACATATATTTTCTCTGTTGTTCTTTTACATAAATGGGGGTTTTGTTGTTGTATTAAGGATCTTGCTTAGTAGAGCTGTTTGGTTTTCTCCTAAGTGAAATTCTGTAGAAGGTTCTGTTGGTGCCCTTACCAAATGCCTTTGCATCCTATTTACCAGCTCAGCATGCCCATCTCCCAGCTTCTGTGTGCTTTGCTGTTAAAGTTTGCACTTGAAATCTTCAAAGAAGTGCTGTTGGGCACTGGAGCCACCTGCTGGCATGGAGAACTGGAAGTCCCTGCAGTTTACATCCCTCCCACCCTCATGCAACTTTTAGCCAAAGTCTGGCTCAACTCCTTTGTTGGGAGACTGAATAAATCTTTTCTTTCTCAATTACGCTTTCCCACTTTCTTACTTCCTTACTACCGGTTTCTTCTGGGAGTACTTCCTTTATAGGCTACTCACATTCCAATCCTTACCTCATGTGATCTTCCAATTACGCTTTTGAGTTTACTCTTCTTTGAGCTGTATGACTAACTCATTTATTTTAGATTCTTTTTATTTTTTATGTAAATGAGTTTTTCAAGAACTATATTGAATTTATCTTACAATTTATGGTATGTAGAACTCCTGTTTCATGGAGCCATAAATATTTTAATTTGGGGCTGGGATTTGCATTTTTAACACATAAGTAGCTCAGGAATATCATTAAAATATTCTATAGTTTTGTCTTAAAGTTCTTTTAATTGGCAGTTTCTAATTTAATTGCATTAGGGTCTGAGAATATTTGTTGATATTTGATTCTCTGAAACTACTTGAGACTTCTTCTTTGTTCTACTGCAAGGATAATTACTTGTTAATATTCCTGATTTTCTGTAAAATAATGCATACTTTCTATTTGTTGACTGCATCGTTCTTTAGATATCTATTAGATCAAGCTTGCAGTGTTGTACAAATTTTCTATATCCAAAGTAACTTTTATCAGCAGGATCAGGTTCTGATACAGTGAGTTAGAGTTTCCCACTCTGATTATAGATTCATCAGCTTCTTTTTGTAGTTCTTTCAGTTTTGCTTTATATATTTTGGGGGCTATGAGCTGAAAGGTATGAGTATTCATGATTGCTGTATCTGCTTGGTGAGTCCTTTCCTTTTACAATTACATATTTTTTTTTTAAATCTCTATATTAGGGCTTTTGTCTCAAGTTTGATCTTATCTGCTACTAATATTGCTATTCCTGTTTTATTGTTTTGTCAGGAATATTCTTTTCCATTCCTCTATTTTTGTTTGTTCTGGATTACTTCTATTAGTGTATCTTTTGTAGATACATATCACTAGATTCAGAAAAGTGGAGAGAGAGAGAGAGAGAGAGAGAGAGAGAGAGAGAGAGAGAGAGAGAGAGAGAGGGAGAGGAAAAAAAAGTGTAGTCTTTTAGACTGTCTTTGAATGAGTAACTTAAATCTGTTTATGAATTCATTATGAATATTGAAATGATCCATTTGGGCTTATTTTTACCATGTATTTTGTATGTTTTCTTTGCCATGTCTATTCTTTGCTTCTCTCCAACTCCCTTTTTACTTCACATTTGATTACTAATGCTTTTATCATTTTCCTCTGTCAATTTGGAAATTATAGATTTTATTTCTATTTTTAAATGATTTTCCTTATTTTTTCTTAAACATATTTTTAAAGTTTAAGTTGGTTAAAGTTAAAAGCACAAAATAAATCAGTCATCAGTATTACCACTATTAGAAATTAATCACTTATCTTGGCATATTTGCTTCCAGGAAATCATTCTATTATTTTTATAAAAATGAAATATGCTTATTATAAAGACTTTAAACAGGACAGAAATGTACAATGAAAAAATTTTTAAAATTCATGCTAGTTAAAAAAAAGTCCCACTACTCTGGGAAAACATAATTGCAGACACTTACCTATGCATATATATGATAGAAAGCAACATGGATGCAGTCATAAAAGTCATAAAAGTTTTAGTTTTATAAAAATATGATCATCTCTAGATGTTCTTTCAAAATATAAAGTATTATATTTAATTTTCTTAGAACTTAGAAAAAAGTAACTGAAGTGAAATTAAGGGAATTATTAACATTAAATATTTTCTTAAGTGTAAACAAAATTAATTTCTAGAAGGATCTTAAAAAACAAAAAGATTTTGAGAAGCATCCAGAGTTTATGGTCATTATTTTTTTATTTTCATTTTTTTTTCTTCCAGAAGTATCTTATAGTTTTTAACTTTTTTTCATATAGTTTATTGTCAGGTTGGTTTCCATATAACACCCAGTGCTCTTCCCACAAATACCCTCCTCCCTGACCATCACCCCCCTTCCCCTTTCCCCCTCCCCTTCAGCTCTCAGTTTGTTTTCCTTATTCAAGAGTCTCTCATGATTTGCCTCCCTCCCTCTCCCTGACCCTTTTTCTCCCTTTACCTCCCCATGGTCCTCTGTTAGGTTTCTCCTGTTAGACCTATGAGTGAAAACATATGGTATCTATCCTTCTCTGCCTGACTTACTTCGCTTAGCATGACACCCTCGAGGTCCATCCACTTTCCTACAAATGGCCATATTTCATTCTTTCTCTTTGCCATATAGTACTCCATCATATATATACATACCACATCTTCTTGATCCACTCATCAGGTGATGAACATTTAGATTCTTTCTATGATTTGGCCATCATTGAAAGTGCTGCTATGAACTTTGGGGTACATGTGCCCCTATGCATCAGCACTTCTGTATCCCTTGGGTAAATCCCCAGCAGTGCTATTGCTGGGTCATAGGGGAATACTATGGATAGTTTTTTGAGGAACCTCCACACTGTTTTCCAGAGTGGCTGCACCAGTTTACATTCCCACCAACAGTGTAGAAGGGTGCCCGTTTCTCCACATCCTCACCAGCATCTATAGTCTCTTGATTTGTCCATTTTAGCCACTCTGACCAGCATGAGGTGGTATCTCAGAGTGGTTTTGATTTGTATTTCCCTGATGATGAGTGACACTAAGCATCGTTTCATGTGTCTGTTGGCCATCTGGATGTCCTCTTTGGAGAAGTGTCTATTCATGTCTTCTGCCCATTTCTTCAGTGGATTATTTGTTTTTTGTGTGTCGAGTTTAGTGAGTTTCTTTTAGATTTTGGATACTAGCCCTTTATCTGATATGTCATTTGCAGCCTTCTTTTCCCATTCCGTTGGTTGCCTATTAATTTTTCTTTTGTTGTTGTTGTTGTTGTTTCCTTTGCCTTGCAGAAGCTTTTTATTTTGATGAGGTCCCAATAGTTTATTTTGGTTCTTGACTCCCTTGCCTTTGGGGATGTGTCAAGGAGGAAATTGCTGTGGTTGAGGTCAAGGAGGTTGTTTCCTGCTTTCTCCTCTAGGGTTTTGATGGTTTCCTGTCTCACATTCAGGTCCTTTATCCATTTTGAGTTTATTTGTGTATATGGTGCAAGAGAGTGGTTTGGATTTATTCTTCTGCATGTTGCTGGCCAGTTCTCCAAGCACCACCTGCTAAAGAGGCTGTCTTTTTTCTATTGGATACTCTTTCCTGCTTTGTCAAAGATTAATTGGCCATACATTTTGGGGTCATTATTTTTTTAAAAGTATGTTTCAAGTTTCGAGTTTATTTCAAAGTTTTAAGTTTACTCAATGGACTCCCTTCTTTAAAAGATGAGATCTTGATCAGCTTCCCTCCCACCAGCTGAGTGTCTTCAGTTAGTTAGGGTATGACTTTTACCTTACTCAGGTTAATGTACTGTGTTCTATAATCCTCATTCCCTTACTTGCTCAGTATTTGTTCTATATTTAGATAAATTCTCTGATAATTCTAGCTCTTTTACCTTGTGTCAAAATTCCCAAGTTTATTTTATTATTTCTATTATTATTATTGATCTGTTAATTGGCTGCATTTAATTGTGAATAGTTTTTTTTCTTTTTTCAAAAAAAAAGAATACATGTGTTCTATATTTCTTGAGAATTTAATGTTTTGAAATGGCTGTTTCTTGCCTTTATACAAGAATTACTTTGGCTGGGTCGTATTTTTGGCTCACTTTTTCTTTCTTTTGGAACTCTTGAGATATGAATACCTTTTCTCCTGGCTGAATGTTACTGCAGAGAAGCCAGACTTTGGCCTGATTTTCCTATTGTGTGTGATTTTGCTCTTTCTGTTCAGATATGTGAGGTTTTCTCTCAACTTTGAAGCTTACTAACTCAATTATGAAAGGATGTGTTTTTGTTTAGAGTTTTCTGTATCAAAATTTTCCTGAAATACATTGTGCTCATTTTGTTTTGTTTTGTTTTTGACAGATTCAGTTATTTTTTTCAATATAGGAAAAATTTCTTGTATTATATCTTTGAATATATATCTATATATATATAGATATAGATATAGATATAGATAGATAGATAGATATCAAATTTATTGGATCTTTTTCTTCAGGAACACTAACTATTCCTAAGATAATCTGTCCTTTTTTATAGTCAGTGTCTGTGTCTGTAAAGGTTTTATTTTGTTGGGTTTTTTCTTGCTTTCTTCCTCTCTCCCTTCCTCTCTCCCTTCTTTTCTTCCTTCCTTCCTTTCCTTCTTTTGCATTCATTTTTATTATCCTAAGTTTTTCCTGTATGTCACTAATTAGATGATCAACAGTGTCCATTCTATCCCTCTATATGATTACTTTTGGGCTCTAATTTGTTCTTCAAGGTTCTCAATCTCTTTTTCCATCTCATTTCTGAAGTTCTATCATCTCATCTTTGAATTTGAATTTGAATTTTGTTAAATTCATGTTTTTATCAAATTTTTCTCTAATTTCAAGCAATGGTGAGCCTTTGTCTTCTGGCCCTGGATTGATGCATTTGTTGTCTAGATTGTCTAATTGTCTGGTGATCTTGTCTTCATTGTGCTGTGTTCCCACCTCACTTCTTTCTGTTTTGCGCTTGTGTGGCTTCAACACTGATGCATTTGTCTTGTTCATGTAAATATCCTCCTGGGCATCTTCTCTACTCTGATCACTGTATCTGAGCCCCATAGGTTTTCCCCTCTTATCTAGGGGTGGTGGCTGCACACCTGCCTTCTATCTACTGTCTGAAGTGATGGTATGGGGCAAGGGAACAAGAGCATGCTGGGGTGGTGTGCAGGCTCACCCCTGCCTTCTATCCATTGTCTGAAGTGATGGTATGGGGCGGGGGAACGAGAGCATGTCGGGGTGGTGTGCTGGCTCTGTAGGAATAACTGGGCTCTGAAACCTCTTTGAAGGTGTTATTAAATGTTCTGGGGGATGACTGAACCTACATGGGAGTGTTGTTATTCCTGTGGGAGATAACTTAGGGCTTTTGGACATTTCCTCATCCTATGGGTCACACAGGGAGCTCCGGAGTGGAAGTTATGCTTCAGAGTTGCAGACTTGGGTCCAGGAGATAGGTGAGGTGTGCCCAAATATAGTCAAAAGGACTTGGGTGGAGTGCTGCCTCTGATGTCTCAGTTTCATGCCATCAAGTCATGGCTTCCTTGGGTGAGCGATGGGTATGATTTTTGGGGAAACATAACAAAGAGGATAAGTAGGATAAGCTGTGACTTTCATGGCTCCAGTTGGTTCTAAGGCCATAACTAATACTCAGTGGATCCCTCCTCAACTACCCATTTTAGACTACTCTCTTCTGGTCTAGGTGGTTTATGTGGTGGGTGGGCCTGGCCTTCATTCCCTGAGGGGTCTGAACTATATCCTTTCAGGCTATGATTGCTATAATTACCATTCATAATGAGCATACCTCAGCATCAAGAGATGCCCGATCAGGTCCTCTGTGTCCCAAATATACCTATGTCTGTGTCCAAACATACCTTTCCTTCTTCTATTATGTATCATTAACCCTTTCTTCTCTGGTATTCTGACAGTGTGACAATTCCTTTCCTTTCCTGCTGGTCTATTGGTATGAGGACCCCCAAATGACCCAGGTGGTAGCTTTACTTTACTTTTATGGTTAGTGGGACTCTACTGTATCTCCTGGTGAAATCTCCACTTCAGGGGTCCAAGAGGAACAGAGGAGGTCATTGGGAGTGATGGATGGCAAAGACATGCCTGCCCTCTTTTCTTGGTTCTTATAAAAGAAGGTATATTCTGAGTATTGAGTACTATACACCAACCTTGTTGAGTGTCATCTTTAAGCTAATGCCTCAGGCTGATAGCTTTGGGGTGATACAATATGAGGCAGGCCCAATGGGCCTTGTGTATTTTTTTAATGATAGTTTATTGTCAAATTGGTTTCCATATAACACCCAGTGCTTCTCCCCACAAGTGCCCCCTCCATGAATATCACCCCCCTCCCCCTCCCCCTTCAATCCTTGGTTCGCTTTTAGTATTCAATAGTCTTGTGATTTGTGTCACTTCCTCTCCCTGACCCTTTTTCTCCCATTACCTCCCCATGGTCCTCTGTTATGTTTCTCCTGTTAGACCTATGAGTGCAAACATATGGTATCTATCCTTCCCTGCCTGACTTATTTTGCTTAGCATGACACCCTCAAGGTCCATCCACTTTCCTACAAATGGCCGTATGTCATTCTTTCTCATTGCCATGTAGTATTCCATTGTATATATACCACATCTTCTTGATCCATTCATCAGGTGATGGACATTTAGGCTCTTTCCATGATTTGGCTATTGTTGAAAG
>NC_043715.1:36523604-36528976 GCF_006229205.1 Suricata suricatta | reverse complement strand
TATTGATAGTTTTTTGAGGAACCTCCATAGAGTTTTCCAGAGCGGCTGCACCAGTTTACATTCCCACCAACAGTGTAGAAGGGTGCCCGTCTCTGCACACCCTCGCCAGCATCTATAGTCTCTTGATTTGTCCATTTTAGCCATTCTGACTGGCGTGAGGTGGTATCTCAGTGGGGTTTTGATTTGTATTTCCCTGATGATGAGTGACGCTGAGCATTGTTTCATGTGTCTGTTGGCCATCTGGATGTCCTCTTTGGAGAAGTGTCTATTCATGTCTTCTGCCCATTTCTTCAGTGGATTATTTGTTTTTTGAGTGTCGAGTTTAGTGAATTCCTTGTAGATTTTGGATACTAGCCTTTTATCTGATATGCCATTTGCCACTATCTTTTCCCATTCTGTCGGTTGCCTGTTAGTTTTTTCGATTGTTTCCTTTGCCTTAAAGAAGCTTGTTATCTTGATGAAGTCCCAATAGTTCATTTCTGTTCTTGAGTCCCTTGCCTTTGGGGGTGTGCCAAGTAGGAAATTACTGTGGTTGAGGTCAAGGAGGCTGTTTCCTGCTTTTTCCTCTAGGGTTTTGGTGGATTCCTGTCTCACATTCAGGTCCTTCATCCATTTTGAGTTTATTTTTGTGAATGGTGTAAGAAAGTGGTCTAGTTTTATTTTTCAACATGTTGCTGTCCAGCTCTCCCAACACCACCCATTGAAGAATCTGTCTTTTTTTTCATTGGATACTCTTTCCTGTTTTGTCAAAGATTAATTGGCCATATACTTGTGGGTCCAGTTCTGGGTTCTCTATTCTATTCCATTGGTCCATGTGTCTGTTTTTGTGCCAATACCATACTGTCTTGATGATGACAGCTTTGTAGTAGAGGCTAAAGTCTGGGATTGTGATGCCTCTCGTTTTGGTTTTCTTCTTCAATATTACTTTGGCTATTCGAGTTATTTTGTGGTCCATACAAATTTTAAGATAGTTTTTTCTAGCTTTGAGAAGAATGCTGGTGCAACTTTCATGGGGGGTTGCATTGAATGTGTATATTCCTTTGGGTAATAATGACATTTTAACCATGTTTATTCTTCCGATCCATGAGCATGGAATGTTTTTCCATTTCTTTGTGTCTTCTTCAATTTCCTTCATATGTCTTCTATAGTTTTCAGTATACAGGTCTTTTACATCTTTGGTTATGTTTAGTCCTAGGTATTTTATGATTTTTTGTGCAATTCTGAATGGGATTGTTTCTTGATTTCTCTTTCTGTTGCTTCATTTTTGGTGTATAAGAATGCAACCAATTTCTGTACACTGATTTTGAACCCTGCAAGTTTACTGAATTCAGTCATCAGTTCTAGAAGGTTCTGGTGGAGTCGATCGGGTTTTCCATGTAGAGTATCATGTCATCTGTGAAAAGTGAAAGTTTGACTTCTTTGCTGATTCTGATGCCTTTTATTTCCTTTTGTTGTCTGATTGTTGATGCTAGAACTTCCAACACAATGTTAAACAACAGTGGTGAGAGTGGACATCTCTGTAGTGTCCCTGATCTCAGGGGGAAAGCTCTCAGTTTTTTCCCATTGAGGATAACATTAGCTGTGGGCTTTTCATAAATGGCTTTTATAATGTTTCAGTAAGTTCCTTCTATCCTGACTTTCTCAGGGGTTTTTATCAAGAAGGAATGTTGTATTTTGTCAAATATTTTTTCTGCATCTATCGATAGGATCATATGGGTTTTTTTCTCTTCTTTTGTTAATGTGATGTATTACATTGATGGATTTGTGAATATTGAACCAGCCCTGTAACCCCAGAATGAATCCCACTTGATCGTAATGGGTAATTCTTTTTGTATGCTGTTGAATATGATTTGCTAGTATCTTGTTGAGTATTTTTGCATCATATTCATTAAGAATATTGGCCTGTAGTTCTCTTTTTTTGTTGGGTCTCTGTCTGGCATAGGAATCAAACTGATATGTGCTTCGTAGAATGAGTCTGGAAGTCTTCCTTCCATTTCTATTTTTTGGAATAACTTGAGAAGGATCAGTGTTAACTCTGCTTCAAATATCTGGTAGAATTCCCCTGGGAATCCATCCGGCCGTGGGCTTTTACTCATTGGGAGATTTTTGATAACTGATTTGATTTCTTCACTAAGTATAGGTCTGTTCAGATTTTCTATCTCTTCCTGTTTGAATTTCGGTAGTACATGTGCATTTAGGAATTGTTCCATTTCTTCTAGATGGTCTCATTTGTTGGCATATAATTTTTCACAGTAATCTCTGAAGGTTGCTTGTATTTCTGAGGGATCTGTTGTGATAGATCCATTTTCCTTCGTGATTTTGTCTATTTGGGTGTTTTCTCTTTTCTTTCTGAGGAGCCTAGCTAGAGGTTTATCAATTGTTTATTTTTTCAAAAACCAACTCTTGGTTTAATTGATCTGTTCAGTTGTTTTTGTGGATTCTATCTTGTTTAATTCTGCCCTGATCTTTATTATTTCTCTTCTTTTGCTGGGTTTGGGGTGCTCTTGCTGTTCCTTTTCTAGTTTCCTTAGGTTCTCTGTTAGGCTTTGAGCTTGTGCTTTCTCTAGTTTGTTGAAATAGGCCTGAATTGCAATAAACTTTCCTCTTAGGACTGCCTTTGCTGCGTCCCAGCGAGTTTGGATTGTTGTGTTTTAATTTTCATTTGTTTCCATATATATTTTAATTTCCTCTCTAATTGCCTGGTTCACCCAATCATTTTTCAGTTGGGTAATTTTTAACCTCCACATTTTCGGAGGTTTTTCAGACTTCTTCCTGTGGTTGATTTCAAGTTTCATAGCATTGTGATCTGAAAATGTGTATGGTATGATCTCAGTTCTTTTGTATTTATGAAGGGCTGTTTTATGCCCCCTATGTGATCTATCTTGGAGAATCTGCCATGTACACTCGAGAAGAAAGGGAATTCCCTAGCTTCAGGATGTAGAGTTCTAAATATCTCTATTAATTCCATCTGTTCCCGTGTGTCATTCTGGTCCATTGTTTCTTTAGTGATTTTTTTGTCTGGTTGACCTATCCATTTTTGTAAGTGGGGTATTAAAGTCCCTGTAATTGGCACATTCTTATCAATAAGATTGCTTCTGTTTGTGATTAGTTGTTTTATGTATTTGGGTGCTCCTGAATTCGGCACATAGATGTTTACAATTGTTAGTTCTTTCTGATACAGAGATCCTGTAATTATTATACAATGTCCTTCTTCATCTTTTGTTGCTGCCTTTACTTTAATGTCCAGTTTGTCTGATATTAAGTATGGCTACTGCAGCTTTCTTTTGGCTTCCAGTAGCATGGTAGGTGTTTCTCCATCCCCTTACTTTCAACCTAAAGGTGTCTTCAGATCTAAGGTGAGTCTCTTGTACACAGCAAATAGATGGATTTTGGTTTTTATCCATTCTGCTACCCTGAGTCATTTCGCTGGAGCATTCAGTCCATTTACATTCAGTGTTATTATTGAAGAAATGTGGGTTTAGATTCATTGTGTTCTCTCTAGGGTTCATGTTTGTATTGATGTCTCTGGTGTCTTACATTCCTTGCTACCTTTCTCTCATAGAGTCCCTCTAGAGAGTCTGGTTTCGTGGTGATGAATTCTTTCAACTTTTGTTTATTTAGGAACACCTTTATCTGTCCTTCTATTTTGAATGACAGGCTTGCTGGATAAATAATTCTTGGTTGCATATTTTTTCTCTTCATCGTATTAAAGATTTTCTGCCTGGCCTGCGAAGTTTCAGTAGATAGGTCTGTAACCACTCTGATAGGTTTCCCTTTATATGTTAGGGCCCTTTTATCCCTAGCTGCTTTCAGAATTCTCTCTTTATCTTTATATTTTGCCAGTTTCACTATGATATGTCGTGCTGAAGGTTGGTTCATGTTACGTCTTAGGGGAGTTGTGTATGTCTCTTGAATTTCAATGTCTTTCTCTTTCCCCAGATTGGGGAAATTTTCGTGTATAATTTGGTCCAACACACCTTCAGGACTTCTCTTTTTCTTTCTCTTCAGGAACTCCTATGATAAGAATATTGTTCTGTTTGATTGTATCACTCAGATCTCGAATTCTCCTTTTGTGCTCCTGTATCAATTTCTCTCTCTTTTTCTCAGCTTCTTCTTTTGCTATAACTGTGTCTTCTAATTCACCTATTCTCCTCTCTGCTTCTTCAATCTGTGCAGTGGCAGCCTCCATTTTATTATTCGCCTCATTTATAGCCTTTTAAAAGTTGTCACAGCTATTTTGAAGGTTCCTATTCTTTGTATCAATATCGTCTCTGATAGCTTCTATGCCTTTTTCAAGCCCAGCGATTAATTTTATGTCAATCGTTCTAAATTCTTGTTCAGTTATGTTGCTTGTGTCTGTTTTGAGGAGTTCTGTAGCTGTGATTTTTTCCTGGAGTTTCTTTGGAGAAGAGTGCTTTTGTTTTGTCATTTTGGCTAGCTTTCTGTCTCTTGTCAGTTTTAAAAACTCATTCTGCACTGTGCGCGTATTAGTATTTCTCTACTGAAGGAGACTCTTTGACTGTCTAGGGTCTGTTGTTTCAGGAGATTTTCTTTTAATGGTGTCTTCCGGTTTCTCTTGTTATGCCTCTGATTCATTTATTTCCCTACTCAGCAATATTTACGACTTTCCACTATGTGTGCTTTGGGTTGTTTCTTGAGTTAGCCCTGAAAAGGAAAACAGACAGACAAACACACAGAGAACACAAGCACACAAATGCACTGACAGAGCAAGTAAAGAAAGAAACCACAAGGGGAAAGAAAAAAAAGGAACAGGAAAGAAAAGAGAGGGGGAAAAAAGCAGGTGGGGGTGGGGGGTGGACAGCGACAGCCCGAGATAAAGGACAGTCTGGGAACATAAAACCTGCGGAGGGGGGAGATAAGGATGAGATAAAGGAAAAACCATCTGGATATAAGAGTTGATCTAAGCACAGTAGTGCCTAATTGTTGGTCTTTCCCAGATTCCAGGGAGAAGGAGAAAAGAAGGAAATAGGAAAATAGAAAAGATTAAACAAGGGAAAAATTAAAAAATAAAAATACTAAGAAAAAGAGAAAAAAACAATAAAAAATAATAAGCAAACACAGCAGCTCTCCATCGCGGATGGACGTGGCTTAGTGTAGGTAGGTCGGGTCTCAGGGGCTGCCCTCTGAGGCCCAGTCTTAGTGGATTTGGGGCGAAGAATGGCAGGGCCCCAAGCCCCCCTCACCCAATCATTGCCAGCCTCTCTCTTGAGTCCAACTTCCTTGTGCCTCGGTGAGCTGCCGGCCCAGGGGAGAACAAGCCCGCTGAGGGGGACAGATTTCCGTCTCCGCGTCCAGCGGCTCTCAGTCCCCGGCGAGGTCTCCCCTCTCCAGAGATCATGCTGTGAGTGATT
>NC_043715.1:36392769-36523504 GCF_006229205.1 Suricata suricatta | reverse complement strand
TAAGGGGTCTGTGCGCACACCTCCGTGCTCGGCGATCATAAAGCTGTGGCTTTTAATTCTTCTCAGTTTGATAATTGCGGGCGGATGGAGGTAATGGGCTCCTTACCTCTCCGTCATCTTGCCCCTCCTCTCCCTTGTGTATTTCTGACCTCTTTTCTCATAAAGTGGGTCTCCTGATGAAAAGCAATGTTCTGTGGGAATCAGTGACAATAAATCATGCACTTTGTTTTGGACAGTGATGCTATGGGCACAGAAGGCAGACCCATACCAGAAATATGTATTGGCCCTTTACAGGATGAGGAAGAAGTTGGATATAATTAACTTGCCGCTGGTGTTTTGCTGATTTCCTTGAGGATGATACTGTGTGGAAGGCTTCTGCTGAGTGGCTGAACATGTTCTGACACCTCCTGTGTCAGAGCACCTGTCCACCTGGATGTTAAATGCCTCCCCTGCAGTGTGCGTTCCCTGTGACAATGACATGGGATATGAGAGCTTTTCTCAATCTTTGATGCTTTCTCTTTCTTGACCCTGACCAATCAGCCAAACAATTCACTGCCCTGGAATCTACATATATCCTTACCCTTGACCATTCCTCTGTACAAAGTGGATGACCAGGTGTGCTGCTTGGGCTCACAGGGCCACTCCTAAGAGCAGTTGTACAGGGAAGTGGACCTCCATCTGCATCACCATGCTGAGTGGACCCAAACTGTGAACCAGTTCCAGGGTTCCCCTCCTTTGTTGGCTGGCTATAGGGATCACTCCTCACCCCCCAAAAGACATAGGTGTGAGTTGGCACAACATAGATTAGCGATATGAGGGCCTGGGTCCCTGGTTTGTATGGCTCCTTGTGTTTCTGGGTCTGCTTGTGCCTGATGCTGGATATATAACTCCCACAGAATGACACACGACTTGTATTGACAGCTTGTATTGACAGCTCTAGTTGTGGTCACTTGATGTGCCCTGGCTAGAAGCCCAGTCTCTATATGGCATTCACATTCCAAGAGCTGATTTTTGAGTAAGGTATATTTGCCTGCAGCTGACAGCATGGCTTGATCCAAAATCTTAGAAGTCAGTGCTGCAACTCTCCGACTGGAGGGGCTCCACTCTGCACCCCTATTAACCACAGACCCTGCCAGCACCACAGGATCTTCTGGATCATGTGACCTAAGGGTCAGATCTACTGTCATTGCATTCTGGACAGAATGCACAGCTTTCTTTTACTCTGGACCCTACTCAAAATTGCTCGTTAAGTGAGTCAGAGAAATATCTCAAGTGTAGCGCATACTTCTTCAGAACCCATGTGCTATGCTTTTCCTTGGTGGCTGGAGGTGCACAAATGTACCTAAACCCATTGGGTCAATGTGACAGCCCTGAAATCTTTGCAGTTTATCTTCCAACTTCTACAGGACAATCGTCGTCTAATGTGATGTTCTGTGAAATATCCAGATGTTCAAAGTCACCTTGGGCTGCTCTGTGACACAGAACAGGAGAGTTAACACAGATCTTGGGAAAGACCAGAGATATGTATTATTGTCCATCCCATGTGAATGAAAACTGCTTCTGCTTCTTTTTCTGGGTGAGAAAATTTTAAAAAGTTCATTAGATCACTAGCTGCATTGTAAGTATAGCAGAGGCTCTTGACCTGTTTTAGGCACCCTGTCTGGCTCCGCAACTGTGATTAGGGCATAGTTCTCTTAAGCCTCAGGAGATTCACTCTCATTCACTGTGATTCACTGTGGATTTTGCAAGTTCCAGACCTGTGAATTAAATGGGGGACATAACATTCTCTAAATCTACTTCATTCTTTAAATCTTTGAAAATAGCACTAATTTCTGCCTTTACCCTCAGGATGTTATATCGATTTCAATTAGTTGTATCAGTGGTTCAGGGGCAATTTCAGAGCCTGGCATTTGGTCTTTCCTACCATGCTAGTTGCTAAGTATGTCCATCCTGATTATGTATTCAGGAACAGAGGAAATGACCAATTGGTGGGCCTACTGGACCTAGCGTGGAAAAGATTCCATTCATTCTTTACATAAATGCAAATGTACCTTTATTGTAATAAGAGGTGGGAATGATTGTGCTTTGAGTCCCTTAGTATCAATGTCAGTTGAGATGCTCTGTCCAACTAGAGACGGGGAATTTTCCCTTGTCCCAATACACTGTTAACTCAGAACTGGAGTAATTGCTGATGCTTCCAGTAGCACTGTGGAGTCTTTCTTCAGTTGATGGGCTCTTGGTCTGAGAAGTGACACAGCACTGTGACTGCCCATTGGTGAGGTTTATCTCCAGTTTCTGCTCATTTTCACACATTCTTGATCAGTACCTTTGCCAGCCACCCATTTATCTTGCCTCTAGATATGCCATGGTCTATCACCATGGAATCACCACATATTCCTGTAGATCAAAGTTGCCATCCTGGTTGCCATCCTGACCTTGCTTACTACCTTGCTCTGATGATTGCTACCACATGGCCTCTGCTATTTCAGAACCCTTCTGTCTTTAGTGACTCTGGGGATCCAGTTCTACAACAGGATCTATAGTCAGCATAGCTTACAGCAGACAGTGACCCCTGAGCTTCTCAGTGATGCCCATGTTTCCTCCACTGCCCCACCCCCATCTCCTTCCCTGCTCCTTAGTTAAAGATGCTTCCTATGGATTCCATCTAGCAACATGGTCATATGGTGAGAACTTGGGTCTTATATAATAGATCTATTCTAACATGCCAAGTATTGTGGGATCAAAAGATCTGAATCCTTTATTTAACACTCTAATGAGGCTGATCTCATATTTTCATATATTATTTTAGGTGAAACATTTTTCTAAGATTCTAGGAGCCATTCCAGAAGTTATTAGGATTGGCTCCCAGAACCTGACAAAGTGTAAATCTCTTTATAGCCTTATATTCTGTCCCCTTTTCCCACTTACCCTTGGTTTGACACCCCCAAGATCCACTACCATGCAAGTTTTCTGGGTTGCTGTGGGTTCATATTGGTCAGATCCTCCCACTGCGTTGGTGGATAATCCTTCTCTTTCTTCAGCAGAGCCAGCATTTCCCCAAGTGGGCTCTGTGAGAGTCGACCCTCGTCATCATTCTAGTCACTAGTAAGGGAGGTAGGGGCAGACCTTGAGGAGGGAAGACAATATCTTGCAAGGGATTCACCATCATGGAAGCTCTGAATATATTTCAGGTAAGGAGATCTGCTGTCTTCTAAAAAGGGATAGGGGACAACTTCTGAAGGCAGAGAGTGTCTGGGGAGTCTGGGGGTTCAATGTTCCCAAGCATGCACTCAAATGCTGTTATCGTGAGTCTCAGGGTGCCCATTTCTTTCTATCAAAGCCTTGACTTGGGCATAGGAAGTGTCAGTGCTTTTGAAGATTTGTGATTCTTGAAGTCTGATCTTAGGATGCCTTTTAAGCTTGGTCTGTTCTCTGACTGTAGGAGGGGTGACCTCCTCAAACACCATCACAGAGGCCTTCTGTGTGTCATACCATACCTTAAGTTGGTCTTTAATGGGCTGACCCAAGTCTGTCTGACCCTGCAGTGCATCAGTAGCATTTAGCAGCACCCAACAAATTCTACACATTTTATCACTAAGA
Source organism: Suricata suricatta (assembly GCF_006229205.1). Classification (NCBI taxonomy): domain Eukaryota; kingdom Metazoa; phylum Chordata; class Mammalia; order Carnivora; family Herpestidae; genus Suricata; species Suricata suricatta. Next base: position 36,519,904 of record NC_043715.1, on the reverse strand, counting down.
CCTCCTCCAATTATCTCTAATTCTAGATCTGTCATTCGTCTAGTGCACCCCCCTCTTACCCGACAGTGGTGGTCACAATCTTCATAAATTAGCTCCAGACTGCAGGCTCATGAAATGGCTTCCCATGTGCCCCTGCCTCACTGTGGGGGTCATCTCAGTCCCCACTGCCCCTCCACAGTGCACACCAAGGCATTTTGTGTTTGTATGTGGCAGTTGATTGCCACTTTGTGTTTCTAATATCATCACTCATCTTTGTGAGGCTTATCTTGTTTTTGAAGACAGCTTTGTGTTTTACAATGTTTTGAATTATATTCTACCTATTATAGTGGCATGAGTTTGAAGCAGAGCAGGCTCTAAACAGGAATTTATGACCCAATCTTGACTGGAGTCCCAGCCAGTCTTTTCCTATGTCTGCATTTTTCTTTATTTTAATTTTTTTTTTAATTTTAGGGAGGTGGGGAGAGGGGCAGAGAAAGAAAGAGAATTCTAACCCTGGGACATGACCTGAGCTGAAATCAAGAGTCGGAGGCTCAACCGACTGAGCCACACAGGTGTCCCTCCTGTGTCTACATTTTTAAATAGCTGATGTTTCTAAGTGCATATGAACTGTGCTTTTTTGGTATGTGGCTTTGTTATTATTATGTGGTGGTTGATTTATTATAATAGTTTTTGGGAGTCTACCTTGTGTCAAGCATTGTGCTATGCCTTTCACCAAGATTATTTCATTTAATCCTCTCACATATAATCTTCACTTTATTTTCCAGTTGAGAAAGTGGAGACTCAGAGGGTAAGCCAGAGAATAACATCCAGGGGGTGGAAGGGTAAGATCAGCCCCAGACTTGGTGACTCCAGGTCTGGTGTTCTTGCCACCCTACAGTCTTTCCTTTCATTCACTCACTTGCTCACTGAATACCAAGACTGTGCTAAGCTCTGTGCCTTGTATTTTCAGGAGTGTTGGTGCTGATTTGCCGTGGGGCTGGAGGAGTTGTTGAGTCAGTGAGAATGTCTGGCCAGAGCCTGGGTCCCCTAAATTGGAAGAGGGGTCAGGAAATGCCTTTAATCCCATGGACTCTTGTGCAAATTTAATGTTCCCTCTCTTGAGCCTGGGTCATGCTTTGGTGGAGTTTAGTACAGTGTTTGCACTGAATCATAACAAGGTCTGTATTTGATTTTCAGCAAATATTGACTAGTATCCCACAGAGAGCTCTCAAAGTGAAATTACAGGGGGCTACATCACTAATAATGGGATTTGTATACACAGTTTCTCATGTGAGACTCATGTTGGTTTACCTGAAGCTGTAGCTGATGGAGTGCCTGGCACAGTGGTAGGACTTCTCCCCCACGGCAGGGAGATCCTTCCCTGCCATTGTCTGTCAAGTGAGTGTTCACCAAGCATCTTACCTCATTACCTGGAGGTGGGAGACAAGCTGGAAGCACCCCCAGTTTACACAGAAGGAAACCAAGGTTCAGCAATGATGTGAGCTTTACCCAAAGCCATGGGGTCAGGTGCTGCCAAGCCAATCCTTGCCTCCTTGTCACTGATCAGTGGTCAATGGCATTTATGACTGTCCTGAGCAGACAGTTTGGACATGAGGGGATTCTCAGCCTGGGGGCCAGGCTGTCTTCAGGGAGAGGCTGTTGTTCTGGGGTGGGCCAGAGCAACATTGGGTTGCAACTAGACTCCAGAATCCCCAGAACTCTGTAGGGAGTGAGATGGGCAGGAGGGTTGTCAGGGCCTGGGTGCATGGTGGTTGGTTTCAGGAAGGGACTAGAGATGCAATGTCTATCTTTGGATTCTGGAATAGAGGATGGGCCAAAGCAAGTTTTGAGGTTAATGAAAATGTGATCATTGTTATCAATCAAAGAGAGGAAAGCAGATTCTTCAGTTAAATGGAATGTTCTCTTTGGGTAGATGGCAAAGATGGTTCTTTTGTTGATGTCCAGGTATTCATGCCTCAGGAAGTTAGGGTAGTCCTGGGGACTCAGTGTTCCAGCTTCACTCAAGATCCAGGTGGAAGCCTTCAAGGTTTGTTCAAATATGGCTTTGCTGATGGATGTCCTGGCTTAGCCCTATATGGAAAGGTCTGCATGAGGTCTTGACCACTTTGGGGCCAGTCCTAATATAGCAGTCATGCTACAGAGTCATGTCATGGACAGACAGTGGGATGAATGAATTTTAAAATCAAACAGGCCTTGGCATAAACCTACTTATGCCACTTATTACCTCTGTGACTTTGGGCAAGTTCCTTAAGCCCTCAGACTCCCAGTCTCCTCACTGTAAAATGGAAGCAATAATAGTGATTCTCTCATGTTATAACTTCAAAGATTAACTGAGAAGATAAATGTGAAATTCTGAACCTCATGTCCAGCACAGAGGAAGTTTCAATAAATACCAGTGGTTGGTTTCATTGTTAGTTTCTGTGAGGTTTTTGTACCATGGAATGACTATCACATCTTTCTTCTTGTTTACCCAGGAGGGAACATTGTCTTTCTATGGAATCTGCCATCTTTTTGCTGAGGACTTCTGGGGAGAGAATGGCTGTTAAAACTGATCAGTGGTCAATGGCATTTATGACTGTCCTGAGCAGACAGTTTGGACATAAGGGGATTCTCAGCTTGGGGGCCAGGCTGTCTTCAGGGAGAGGCCGTTGTTCTGGGGGGCCAGAGCAACATTGGGTTGCAAATAGACTCCAGAATTCCCAGACTCCTTGGGGGAGTCTCCACTGGTTTGGCCAATTTCCTTCCCACTGTCAGGGAGCAAAGCTCTCTGAATAAGCATTTACCCCTCTGGCACACTGACTGCTTGTATTATTTGTGGAAGCCATTTTTTCTTATTAGTTGACATTATAAGATGCTTAAAGGAGACATACGCTGAGAAGTGTTGGCAAATCATTGAATAGTGGCTGTGTGCTCCTGCCCTGTAATGCTTTGTGTCCATGACTGTGTGTAATGATGCCTAAGTCATTTGAAAGATCATACAAGGAACAGACACTGTGGGGGTTAAAAGTTCTTGAGTCAGATAGGTTTGCTCAAGGGTCATCTGTGGGCAAGCAGGGCAAACAAAAGGTTTCTGAAGCTGGAGAAGGGTGGCAGAGGAAATGGCCAACCTCTGGTCAACACTCCATGGCAGGAAGTTCTGACTGTGTCTAATGAGGCCACTCATCTGGGGCATGACTCTGACACCAACAGATGACATATTTCAGCATGGATGCCTGGTACTAAGTCAGATAACGAGTCATCCTTTGGCCAAGTGGAAGGTGCTAAGTCTGATGTGGTTTCCTGTATGAAGACTCCATCACGAAACTGACTTGGGTTTTGGTAATGAACACATTTTCAGGATTGGGTCATGAGCCACTTGTGTACTTCAGCCATGTTTGCTGTGTCAGAGAACCTACAGAACTGCGGAGCTTCTGCCATAAGACATATTGTACCTCTGGACTCTGTGTTTGAGTCGACTAAATTGTGGTTTTCAGTCTATGTCCACTGCCTTTCAGAATGCTGTTTATTTTCCACTCATAGCTCCAGGTGCACCTCTGTGAAGCCTTTACCCCTGGCAAGATTAAGCTTTGGCTTCTTCGTGTTTGCAGAGCACTGTGACAGGCCCACAAGAGGACAAAGAGGCTTAGAAATTCCTAACCAGCATGGGGTCACAGACTGGCAGTGGTAACTGGGACCTTATCAGCAACTTTGTGCTAGTGGATTTAAAATCATTACTGAAGTGGATTCATTTCCTCTTTGAGGAGTCTTCAGAATTCCCTCACCTTCAGTAGCTTGCCTGCTGAAATGACATGGATTCTCATCCCTGAGGAAGTAATTCTGTATTCCTTCTCATGATAATGAAGATCAGTTACCCTTGACAAGACAATAACTCCTTTCTTGCCTGTTGTTTCCTGGAATAAGGAGCTCAAAGTGAGCAGGATTCTGCACTGCCTGTAGCCCAGAGAGACAGAGGAAGTTCAAAAACCTGGTTTATGCTTGTTTTACAAAGGAGGAAACAGGATTGCAGAAATTAAAGACAAGTGGAACACAAAAACCAAGACATAAAAAGTATTTTAGGAAAAGTCTGTCAAGAAAATGGACTTAGGCAAGATGGCTAAGAAATAGGAAGTTCTGTACTTCCAGCCTGCGTCTCTCAAACAAAGAAGGGCAGAAGCCAAAGACTCTGAACTGCAAGAGACTGGGAGGAAAAGAGACAGAGTCCACTAAGAAGACAGCCTCATAGGGCTACCTGAAGAAACCAGCCAAAGTACACACAGTGGAGAGTCCCAAATATCACTACAAGTTGGGAAATAAAATAGCCAAAATATCAACAAGAGAGACCAAAGGACACCATTGAAAGAACACTTCCTGAATGGACAGGCCCTGGACAGTCTATGAACCTCCTTTAATATAGCAGTACTTGCAAGTGCAGAGTGCATAACAAGCTTTTAAAACTTGCCCAAGACAGAAACCTAGCCAAAATGATGAAATGGAAGACCTCTCCTCTAAAGAAATTCCAGGAAGAAGTGTCAGCTAAAGAATTGGTCAAAACAGATATAAGTAACATAACAGACCAAGAATTTAGAACAACAGTCCCAAAATTAATCACTGGGCTTGAAAAAGGCATGAAAGATACAGAGATGCTATTGCTAAAAGGTTATGGACCTTAAAAATAGTTGTGATGAATTGAAAAATGCTATAAATTAGGTTCATAGTAAAATGGAGGTGGTCACTGCATGGATTGAAGAGGCAGAGAGGAGAATAGGTGAATTATAAGATACAATTATAGAAAAAGAGGAAGCCAAGAAAAAGAGAGATAAATTGATCCAGGAGCATGAAAAGAGAATTAAAAACTGAGTGATGCAATCAAATGGAACAATACCCATATCATAGAAATTCCAGAAGAAGAAGAAGAGAGAGAAAGGAGCTGAAGGAGTACTTGAACAAACTATAGCTGAGAACGTCCCTAATCTGGAGAAGGAAACAGACATTGAAATCCAAGAGGCACATAAAACTCCTTTCAGACGTAACTTGAATCCATTTTCTGCATGATGTATTATAGTGAAACTGGCAAAATATAAGGATAAAGAGAGAATTCTGAAAGAAGCTAGGGATAAAAGGGCCATAACACACAAAGGGAGACATATCAGGGTAGTTGCAGACCTATCTACTGAAACTTGGCAGACCAAAAAGGAATGGCAGAAAATCTTCAATGTGATGAACAGGAAAAATATGCAGCCAAGAATCCTTAATTCAAAGCCTGTCACTCAGAATAGAAGGAGAGATGAAGTTTTTCCCAAACAAACAAAACTTGAATGAATTCACCACCACTAAACCAACCCTACAAGAAATCCTAAGAGAGACTCTAAGAGGAAAATGTTGCAAAGAACACAAAGTGCCAGAGACATCATGACAAGCATGGATCCTACAGAGAACACAATGACTTTAAACCCATATTTTTCAATAATAACACTGAATATAAATGGACTAAATGCTCCAATCAAAAGACATGGGATATCAGAATGGATAAAAAAAAAAAAAAAACCAAAATCCATCTATTTGCTGTCTACAAGAGACTCATTTTAGACCTGAGGACACCTTCAGATTGAAGTGAGGGAATGGAGAAATATCTACCATGCTACTGGAAGTGAAAAGAAAGCTGGAGTAGCCATACTTATATCAGAAAAACTGGATTTTAAAGTTAAGGCAGTAACAAGAGATGAAGAAGGGCATTATATAATAATTACAGGGTCTATTCATCAAGAAGTACTAACAATTATAAATGTCTACACACTGAATTTGGGAGCACCCAAATACCTAAAACAATCACAAACATAAACAATCTTATTGATAAGGATGTGCTAATTGCAGGGACTTCATTTACAGCAATGGATAGATAAACTAGACAGAAACTCACTAAAGAAACAATGAGCCTGAATGACATATTGGACCAGAGTGAATCTGACAGATATATTTAGAACTCTATATCCTCAGGCTATGGAATTCACTTTCTTCTTGAGTGTACATGTTACATTCTCCAAGATAGATCACATACTGGGTCACAAAGCAGCTCTCAATAAATATAAAAGAATTGAAATCATACCATTCATACTTTCAGATCACAATGCTATGAAACTTGAAATCAATCACAGGAAAAAGTATGGAAGACCTCCAAAAACATGGAGATTAAAGATACCCTACTGAAGAATGAATAAACCAATCAGGCAATTAGAGAAGAAATTAAAAAATATATGGAAACAAATGAAAATGAAAATACAACAATCCAAATTCCTTAGGATGCAGCAAAGGCAGTCCTAAGAAAAGTACATTGCAATCCAGGCTTACTTTAAGAAACTAGAAAAAGAGCAAATATAGAATCTAACAGTCCACCTAAAGGAGCTAGAAGCAGAGCAGCAAGAACACCCCAAACCCAGGAGAAGAAGAGAAATAATAAAGATCAGGGCAGAAATAAACAATATAGTATCCAAAAACCAGTTGAACAGATCAGTGAAACCAAGAGTTGTTTTTTTTTTTTAAATAAACAAAATTGATAAACCTTTAGCCAGGCTTCTCAAAAAGAAAAGAGAGACCAGCCAAATAGATAAAACCACAAATGAAAACCCTCAGAAATACAAGCAATTAAGAGGGAATACTATGAAAAATTATATGCCAACAAACTGGACAACCTAGAACAAATGGACAAATTCCTAAACACACACACACTACCAAAATTCAAATGGGAAGAGAAAGAAAATCTGAATAGACCCATAACTAGTGAAGAAATTGAATAATTTATCAAAATCTCCCAACAAATAAGAGCCCTGGGCCTGATGGCTTCCCTGGGGAATTTTACCAGACATCTAAATCAGAGTTAATACCCATTTTTCTCAAGCTATTCCAAAGGATAGAAACTGAAGGAAATCTTCCACACTCATTCTATGAAACTGGCATCACTTTGATTCTCAAACTAGACAAAGACCCAGCAAAAAAAGAGAACTAGTGGCCAATATCGTTGATGAATACGAATGCAAAAATACTCAACAAGATACTAGCAAATCTAATTCAACAGCATATAAAAAGAATTATCCACAATCATCAAGTGGGATTTATTCCTGGGTTACAGGGCTGGTTCAATATTTGCAAATCAATCAATGTGATATATCACATTACCAAAAGAAAACATAAAAACCATATGACCCTGTTGATAGATTCAGAAAAAGCTTTTGACAAAATACAGCATCCTTTCTTAATAAAAACCCTCGAGAAAGCCAGGATAGAAGGAACTTACTTAAACATCATAAAAGCCATTTATGAAATCCCCACAGCTAATATCATCCTCAATGGGGAAAAACTGAGAGCTTTCCCCCTGAGATCGGGAAAACGACAGGGATGTCCACTCTCACCACTCCTGTTTAACATAGTGCTGGAAGTCCTAGCATCAGCAATCAGACAACAAAAGGAAATAAAAGGCATCGGAATTGGCAAAGAAGAAGTCAAACTTTCACTTTTCGCAGATGACATGATACTCTACATGAATAACCTGAACCGACTCCACCAGAAGCCTACTAGAACTGATCCATGAATTCAGCAAAGTCGCAGGGTACCAAATCAACATACAGAAATTGGTTGCATTTTTATACACCAATAATGAAGCAACAGGAAGAGAAACCAAGAAACTGACCCCATTTACAATTGCACCCAAAACCATAAAATACCTAAGAACAAACCTAATCAATGATGTAGAAGATCTGTATGATGAAAACTATAGAAAACTTATGAAGGAAATTGAAGAAGACACAAAAAAATGGAAAAACATTTTATGCTCATGGATTGGAAGAATAATTAGTGTTAAAATGTCAATACTACTGAAAGCAATCTACACATTCAATGCAATCCCAATCAAAATTGCACCAACATTCTTCTCAAAGCTAGAATAAACAATCCTAAAATTTGTAGGGAACTACAAAAGACCCCGAATAACCAAAGTAATATTGAAGAAGAAAACCAAAATGGGAGGCATCACAATCCCAGACTTTAGCCTCTATTACAAATTTGTCATCATCAAGACAGTATGGTATTGGCACAAAAACAGACACATAGACCAGTAGAATAGAATAGAGAACCCAGATTGGACCCACAGTTGTGTGGCCAACTAATCTTTGAAAAAGCAGGAAAGAGTATTCAATGGAAAAAAGACAGCCTCTTCAACAGGTGGTGCTGAGAGAACTGGACAGCAACATGCAAAAGAATGAAACAAGACCACTTTCTTACACCATACACACAAATAAACTCAAAATTGATGAAGGACCTGATTGTGAGACAGGAAACTATCAAAACCCTAGAGGAGAAAGCAGGAAACAACCTCCTTGACCTCAACTGCAGCAATTTCTTACTCAACACATCTCCAAAGGCAAGGAAATCAAGAGCAATAATGAACTATTGGGACCTCATCAAGATAAAAAGCTTCTGCAATTCAAAGGAAACAATCAACAAAACTAATAGGCAACCAACAGAATGGGGAAAGATAGTGGCAAATGACATACTGGATAAAGGGCTAGTATCCAAAATCTATAAGGAACTCACCAAACTCTACACCCAAAAAAACAAATAATGAAGAAATGGGCAGAAGACATGAATAGACATTTCTCCAAAGAGGACATCCAGATGGCCAACAGACACATGAAACGATGCTCAGCATTACTCATCATCAGGGAAATACAAATCAAAACCACACTGAGATACCACCTCACACTGGTCAGAGTGGCTAAAATGAGCAAATTAGGAGAGTATAGATGCAGGCAAGTATTTGGAGAAATGGACACCCTCCTACACTGTTGGTGGGAATGTAAACTGGTGCAGCCACTCTGGAAAGCAGTGTGTAGGTTCTTCAAAAAATTAGCAGTAGAACTCCCCAGTGCTATTGTTGGGGATTTACCCAAGTGATACGGAAGTGCTGATGCATAGGGGTACCTGTACCCCAATGTTCATAGCGGCACTTTCAACAATAGCCAAACATGGAAAGAGCCTAAATGTACATCAACTGGCGAATAGATCAAGAAGATGTGGTTTATCTATACAATGGAATACTACATGGCAATGAGAAAGAATGAAATCTGGCCATTTGTAGCAAAGTGGATGGAACTCGAGGGTGTCATGCTAAGTGAAATAAGTCAAGCAGCGAAGGACAGATACCATATGTTTTCACTCATGTGGCATAAGAGAAACTTAACAGAGGACCATGAGGGATGGGAAGGGGAAAATAGTTAAGGAGAGGGAGGGAGGCAAATCATAAAAGACTCTTAAATACTGAGAACAAATTGAGGGTTGATGGGGTTGGGGGAGAGGGGAAAAAAAGTGATGGGCATGAAGGAGGGCACTTGTTGGAATGAGCACTGGGTGTTATATGGAAACCAACTTGACAATAAACTATAAAAGAAAAAAAATAAAATTAAAAAAAGAAAAAAGACATATTGTACCTCTGGATCAGGAGATGATGGATGTCTCCATGTTGTCCCATCTGGCCACTGCCACCACACTAGCAGGCTTTTGTTTGGAGGGCCTGGGGTATTCAGAAGGTTGGAGAGGAACCAGCCAGCTGTGCTTGCTGAAGAAACTGTCCAGCCCTACCCGGTAGCTCTGTGAAAGCTGTCCTTAGATGCCCAGGGGTGACCAGATCCTTGGAGACTTGAGACCAACTACAGTCCAGTGTCCATAGGGGAAGCCCGGTTTCCATTGGGATTGGTACTAAAAAAGTTGGTTTGGGGCTGTCTTTGGTTGGGTATTCTACTGAAAGAATTCCTGTAGTGTCTCAGAAGATGATCAATACAGGTATTGTTCTTGATCCCCAGTACAGGACCTGGCTATGCCCTGTCTTTGGTCACTGGTGGTTCTGAAACACCACCTTGGAGATGGAACTCCCAGCCCAGAACATGGAAGCCAGGGAGCATCAGCTGCACCAAATATATAGCACTCAGCCACCTACTTCTCCCAGGCCTGAGGCTGGGAGGCTGAGATAGGAAGCAAGAGAGAGAGAGAGAGAGAGAGAGAGAGAGAGAGAGAGGATAGAATGTGAGTGAGAATCAGGGAACCACTGACTGAGGAGGCTATTGAGAAGACCTACTTGCCTATCTCTGGGTCCCTCTGCACAGTTGAGAGCTGGGTGTATGTGGGGGTCTGTCCATCTTCCCTCCTGGGCCACGCCTGGGTCCTTATGGCTCCTTATTTCCCAGGTTAGCTGCTTGAGACAGGTCCATTCCTTGAGCCTGAGGGAGAAGGTACTGTTGACAGAAGTGGAATCTGGGGCGGAGGGATGTGCCAGGCTGTCATGTTCAGAGTACAGATTCAGAAAATGAGTTCAGTTAAGCCAAAACAAGGTGGGTAGAGACCAGGCAAATAGGAAAACTCATCGTGGCTGTGCATTCTAAGCCCATGGGACCTGGAGAAGAGGAATTTGGGCTAGTGAACAGCTCTGCCAAATCATACCCTGTCCATCCTCATTGTAAGGAGGAGACTTTGTGTTTTGCAAAAAAGAACTCTTCAGGTCTGGTCACACACATTTAGTGAAAATGGGAGTGCCCCATAATGCTTGTTTAATGGAAACTGAATGGATGAATGGATCTGAGATTAGTTAACTCATTCATTCCACAAGTGGACTGAATGGTACTAATGGTATACAGGCCCGCTCTGGCAGAGCCCCTTGCTGCAGGTAGGAGAAGGCAAGATTTTCTGACATGTTCCCAGTCCTTGGGCATATGCCCCTCTGGGCTTGGCAAAGTAATTGAGTAACTCCTGAGATCTAAAGGGCGCATAGGCATTTAGTCTATTGCTACTTTCTTGGGGTGATGGCTGTTTTATTATATTGGGTAAACTCCTTGGCTGAAATTGCTGACAGCAGGTAGCTGGAGCCATCAGCGAAACAGAACCAGCACAAATGAGGAAAAAGACGCTGTCTGAGAAGGGATGGGATAGAAATGTTTGTCTGGGAGAAGGGTGGCCTGGCAGCTGGGAGCTCCAGGGAGGGGCCAGAGCTGCATCCACCCTTAGTGTACTTTAATGACAAACCCTGGAGCTCAGGTTTGGGCTTCAGGGCAGGGCTGCTGGGGCTTGGTGCTCAGTACTTCCCAGACCTTCCTAAACTTCTGATTGGAGCTTTAGGGAAGATGCCAGTGTACAGGTCAGAGGCCTCCTGGAAGGAAAAGCTGAGCCTGCATGGAGATAACTGGTGGTCATTAAAGCATGTGGCCACATGTTGTTTAACAAATAAAATTGGCTACCATTTATTGAGTACTGTCTAAGTACTGGATGCTATGCACTTCAGATGCATTGTCTCATTTAATTCCTCCAGTGATCCTGTGAAGTAGACATGGTTACTGTCCTCATTTCACGGAAGAGGACTTTGAGACATAAGGAGGTTCAGGAGTGACAGAGCCATCTGTTGACTCTGCAAACTGTGTGCAGAATCTGGAATATTCTGCTGCCTGGAGGAGACCAATTTCTTTCTCGCTCCCGCAGTATAGAGTGGAGGTAGGAAGGGTTGGGGCAGAATCAATACAGAACTCCAGAATACTGGACTGTTCAAATCATGTGCTCTAGAACCTTTATGTGGGCAGGGACTGCCAAGAACCATCCAACCAAAAGTTTGCAGACTTGTTCAGATGGAGATTCATCCTGCACCTTGCCTTTCCACCCTGCACCTAACAAGGTTCTTAAAGGAAAATGTGAGCAAGGCAGAGATCCCCAGGGGGCCTGGGTTAAAGCACTCTTAACCAGAATCTTCAGGGGTGCAGACAAGGAATCAGCCATTTCACCGAACTTCTCAGGTGGGAGGAGATGCTTATAATGCATTTTTTGGACAAAGGACTTGCCATCCAGAATATATACAAACGCCTATAAAACAAGGGCAGGAAGGACAATTCAATAAGATAAGCAGAAGATTTGGACAGGTGGTTCACCAAAGAAGATATGCAAGTGGCAATAAGCACATAAAAAATGCTCAGCATCATCAGTCACCAGAGAAATACAAGGACTACAATGAGCTATCTTTCATACCCACCAGAATGGCCAAAGTTAAAAAGACTGACATTATCAACTACTAGTGAAGACGTGGAGAAACTGAAACCCTCATACATTATGAGTAGAAACATAAAATGATATGATCATTTGGAAAACTGTTAGCATTTTCTCCTAAAGTTGAATATATGCATGCCTTCTGACCCATCACTTGCATTCCTGGGTATAAATCAAGAAATATGAATGACTATGTGGACCAAAAGATAGAAACAAGAATGTTCGTGGAAGCTTTACCCATAACAGCCCCAAACTGGAAAAAACATCCTGATGCTTACCAACAGGGGAGTGGATAAACTAATTGAGTACAACCACAGAATGAAATATTGGCTCAGAAATAAAATAGAAAACAGCTACTGATACGTATATCAGTACAGGTGAGTCTCAAAAACATTACAGTGGACACACGCAAAACCATTTAAATGAAGTTCAAAAACTGCTGGTGATAGAAGTTAGGATCATGGTTACCTTGGCAGAGGGGTCAGTGAAAGGAGACAGGATGGAAATTCTGGGTGATGGAAATGTTCTGGATCTTGTCCTGGGTGTGGTTACATAGTGTATAGGCAAGTTAAAAATTAATTGAGCTGGACACCTGAGAAACCTCACTGGATATGTGTTATACTTCAAAAAAATGATAAACCAAAATTCCAGTTGAAAACATGAGTAGGGGTTACCCTGCACCCCTGTGGATGTCCCCAACTGCACTCCAAGCCCCCTGGAGCTCTCCTCTAAGATTTCAGAGGCGTCCCAGGGAGCCCCTTGTACCCTCAGTTTTGGCTATTGGTCTGGCAGTGTGGCTTATGGCACCAGGTCCTGGAGGGATGAGAAAACTCCACTCCAAACCACTGTCCTGGGAACTCCAAAAAACTGGGGGCTTCCTGCATGGAGGCCTCTCTCCAGCTAGTGATGGCTAAAGCTGCCAGGCTTCAGGCTCCCTGCCATGCTATTCAGAGTAAGGAGCCAATGCCCTGGCATTTATTCCTCCCCCCTTCGGACTTTTTGAGTCCACTATGGCCCTCTGGGGGCTGCCTTCCACTCCTTCCAGTGGGGCAGCAGGCCGTGGTGAGAGCACTTGGCCAGGTGTCTGAGGCTTCCAGGTCCGTGGTCATTCACTTCCTGTGCATGACCTGCAAATAGTCTGCACCTGTGGAGCATCCCGACCTGGTACCCACTGTGCTTGTTGTCTCACCTCAGCTTACTTAGTTCCCCATGAGGGGCACCCAGGATGAGAATAAGTATACCTATTTTTCAGGCAGTGAAACTGAGGCCCAAGGAAGTGACAGCCCCAAGGTCATAGAGCTACTTGGTGGCAGAGATGGGACCAGGACATAGTTCCCAATCCCAGGTGGAGGACACCTCCAAGTACCTTCTGCAGGCTGAGGAATCCTGTTTTCTGCAGAAGCATGGCCTGTAGGTCTCCAGAGTCAGGAAGGAAGGTTCCCATGTGGCTTCCCCATTTGATCATCCTGGGGCCCCCAAAGGGAGCCTGAGCTGCTGCTCAGTGGAAGGAGCCAGTGAAGACGAAATTAGTCCTTCCGTAGAGCATCAGAGCCAGCTAGAGAACCTTTGGACAGACCAGGAGGGCAAGTCAGATCCAGAACAAATCTGATTTTCTCCTCGTTGGAAAATTTTGCAATTTTGGCCTGAAAAGGGCTCTGGCGATCACCCAGGGAGTCATAGCTGGAGACAACTGCAGAGCCCCAGAGGCGGCAGACAGAAGCAGGGGTCTGGTGGTGCTGGCAGGGCACACTCCCCAAGGGGTCTGCTCACTGCCCAAAGGCCAGGCCCCAAGATTCTGTCCCTCCTGGGTTGGTTCCATTGTAGATGTGAATTACTAAAGCACTTAGTCAGGGAAATGCCTCCTGCATCCACATGATTTCGGGACAACTGCAGGACGTCAGGATTCTTGCCCTCACTTTACAGATGGGAGAACTGAGGCTTGCAGAAGCACAGAGACTCCTCCAAGGCCTCCCATGAAATTTCTGGCTGAAGTTAGCCATTGTTTTCTTTTAAGGCTGAAGGTCAGACAGTGGCATCTCTCCTATCCTGCCAGTGTCTGAGCCAGGGAAGTTTCAACTATTCTATTCATCTCTTCCCATGTGCCCTGGGGTCTGGCTTGTCTCCCTGAATACTGAGTTGGGGGCTGAGCTAATGTTCTCAGATTTTCATGTGTGGCATTAGAATGGGGGCTGGAGCCTGTTCCTTTCTTCCTTTGTACTGAGGGTGGGGTTACTGCTCTGGAAAGTAATTCTGCATTTTGATGTGGGACCCACAGGAAGAAAGGCACTTGGGGACAGCTGGCCTCAGGGGGGTGAAGGTGACCTCAGATCTGGTCTGAGCCCACAGTCCCTGCCTTGTGAGCAGCTCCCGTGAACCTCCTACCCTGCCCTGGGCTCCCTGACCTCAGCACTGTACCAGACCTGGGCCCTCTACTCTTCCCCAGAAACTTAACCTGCTAGGAGAACTCAACAGAAAGGATCTTATTCAGCTGTGCCCTCCTGTCATGGATGCTTACATGTAGTATGTGCTCAGCAAATACTCATGGGGAGAAGGCATGGACATTAGCTGAGCGCTCATTGAGTACCTTGTGGTTGTACTGATCTTCATTTTCAATCTCTACTCCTTGTGAGCTGTTTATTTCCTCCATTTTGGAGATGGAGAACTCAAGGCTCAGAAAGTTTAAGTCACTGCTGTTTGGAAAGCTGGAGTGAGGCTTGTCACTCATGAGCTCTGTCATTTCTGCCTCTCCTTAGCACACTTGCTGTTTCTGCCTTCTGGGACAGTGTCTCCAGGGTAGTGGGCATCTGCCATTTCTATCCGTTTCCATTTTGGGGCCACTTCTCCCCCTCTACCTCCCAATCACTGTTTTGAAGGAGCCTGAACCCTACCTTACGCTCCTTTCCATCTGCAGTGGGCACAGGCTTGGCCAATTAGCATCCTGACCAGTGATTGGTCCAAAAGTAGTCAAGTGTCCTAGGTAAGCTTGACCAATGAGAACCAGCCCTGAGTTTCGTGGGCACTGCTGGAGGCAGTGTGGATGGGGAGCCACTGGAGACCACTGTTAGGGCAGAGGCTCCTGCCTTAGGTGCATGGGTAGAACTGTATTTCAGCATAATTAGTTTCCTGTGTTCTTTATTTTATGCATAAATGTATTATAAAATAAATTTTACATTCTTATTTTATGTGTTTGTATATTTTATTTATCAATTTATATTGTTACATATGTTGTAAACTTAAAAATATTATTCTGAGAAGGAGACCCTAGGCTTCACCAGACTGGCATAAGATGGTTTTTAAGAACCCCTGACTAGAGAGAGCCTAGTTGAGAGATAAGTCTCCTAGGGGAAAAGAAAGGCTGACAGATGAGGAAGGATAGTGTCCTGATTACTGAGCCCTGGACCCAGCAATGCCCGAAGCCAACCCTGGACTTTTCCATCAGTGAGTCAATAACTCCCTGCTTTTTGATTAAGTCGGTTTGAGTTAGGTTTTGTTACTTATAACCACAGGGCCCTGACTGGCACAGTAGTGTATGTGAAGTGCCAGTGGCGGGCCACTCTGAGTGAGTCACAGAGCGGAGGAAGATGTGGTTCCTGTCCCCAGGGACCTCACAGTCTCTAGCGCATTTGGCTTAGGAAATTGCAGCTCGACCTGAGATACAGTGGGTGGACAGGCTTTACTCTCCCAGGACCCCGTCCGTGAGGAGGAGGTCCTTGTAGAGCTCTGGGCATGGGGGGCGGGCTCCAGGAGAGACCGTGTGCTTGGGCAGCCTGCTGTGTGGACTGGCTGCTTCCGCCAGCCTCTGACTCCCACAGTCCTGCCTCGATGTGGGGTCCCTCTTGCTGTGCTCTCAGGCCACTTCTTCAGAGCCACTGGATGGGAATAGCACATGCCAAGGGGACAATGGGTAGTCCACCACTTCTGTTAGGAGTTTCTGAGTCTTCTCTCTCCTAGCAGCCACTGTCAGTGTCTCTGAGCCATGAAGCCCATCCTTTGTAGGGAGCCTCTTTGTGGCCTTTGTGATGGGTCTCCCTGCTGCTTTTCCTCTCTGGACCCTAGCCATGGGGCTCTGGGTATACATGGGAGAGAACAGATAGCTTCTGCCATTGTGGAGGCTATGATCTAGTGGGGAAACAGAGCATGAACAAGGGATAGCACAGCTAAAGAAAATAATTCAGATCCTAGGATACACCTCGAAGGAAGTAATCAAGGTTCATGTGACAGAAAATAATGGTCGTGATGAGAAGGTTACTTTAAGGAAGAAAATTAGGACCAGCCTTTTCAGGAACATTTCAGCTGAGACCTCATTGATGGAAAAAGCTTGGGAAGAGAGTTCCAAGCAGATAGATTGCCACATGCAGAGGTCCCGGAGAGGGGAATTAAGTTTGAAGATTTTGTGGCATGGAAAGATCAACATGGCTGGGCCCTGTGAATGAGGAGGAGGGGGCGTGATGGAGTAGGGAGCTAGTGGGGTTGGCTCACACTACGCCTTGTAGGTCATACTATGGAGAATACATTTGATTCTCCTTATGATAGAAATCCACAGGAGAGTTTTAAGCAGGAGAGAAACATAGTGTGACCTGACTTTATGAAAGACCACCCTGGTTGCTGTGTGGAGAATGCACTAGAGGGAGCACCTGGAGCCTGGACTATCGCAGTAGCCCCCACCCGGGGTGCAGTGGTCTCAGAAGGGGGCAAGGGTGACTTGGAGCCTGAATTTGACAAGGATGCTCCTGGAGAGGAGAGAACAGATTTTTGTCTGCCTTTCTGGCTGCATCCCCGTCCAGTCTCATCTCTCTTTCCTTCCCGCCATCCTTCCACCCAGTCCTCGAACACCCCTCCCGCGCACAGTGGGCCAGCCCTGGGCTGGATGCTGGACACAGCCGGAGCCGACTCCAGCGCCAGGAGCCCCGCCCTGCGCGTGAGCGGCACGATCCCACTCAGCCTCAGGCAGTGGGTTCCTTCAGCTTGACTCTCCGCTAGTTGCACATGTTGTCGGAGGGAGACACTGTTGAAATCACAATGCTGAAGCCGCAGTAATAGCCTCCTCAATCAGTAATCAAGGTCCTCGGCTCAATTTGGGTAGCAGCTTTATGTGGTAGTTTAATTCATTGTACACCAATTTCAGTTGTGCATTAATTACAGGCGGCTGAATAGTAATTAACTAATCACCATGTCACTCCTTCCCCGTTAGGAACCTCATTAATTCCAGTCTGCAAGGCTGCTGGTGTCTTTTGCCATCGCCCCCTCCCCCCCAACCCTGAACTCTCTCCCTCTCTTTTTTTGGCTGCTCTTGACTTATAATCAAATATGAAATTCATGCATTTTTTAATAAGTTCTCGGCTGTTTTTGCCACTGAAAAATTCATGGCATTACGCAGTCCCTTTAAATAATGTTTATTCATTATACATTTCTTATCCACATGTTTGGTGCTGTCTACTCTTACCGACAAGCTTTGGCACTGTGGTGGAGGGTGTTGGGGCTAGTCTGGAGCCATCTTGGGTAATGGCGGAAGGTCTGGCCTGGAGGTATTGGCGGTTTTCTGGCAATTTCAGCATTTGGGTAAGTAGCATTTCCTCCCTCGGGGTTTTATTCTGCTGTGTGCTCTGTCCTACAAGCCTGTTTGTCATTCCCCACCTCCACACCCTTGCCTGTTCTCTCCTTTGGCAGTTGTATCTCCTTCCATTCTGCTTGACTGTGAGCCAGACATCTAGGACCAGATCAAAAGCCACTTACTCCAAGATGCCCTCCCTACCCCATGGTTCCATCGGAACTCTGGTCTTCCCCAGGTTATGTGTGTTGCTACTGTAACACACTTCATGCTCAGCCAAAAATCCACATTTCAGTCTAGTGCTTATTTCCAGACCCTGGTGGGAGTTCCTTCAGTGGCGTAGAGTTGGGGCAGCATCCACAGCCACTGCTCTGTTTGGTCCCAATGAGCCCCCACGAGGCAGCCTTGCAAGGTTCTTGCTCTATTTGAGATATGAGAACTCAGCAGGAAGAAAGGTTTGTCTAACGTAACCACCAGTATGTGGATCAAGGAGGACAACAGCCCAGGTACCCTGATTTCTGAATAACCAAATCTATCATTCAGTGTCCCTGGCTGGCCACTCTTTTTGAGACATGAGGCCCCTGCCTGAAGTCAAGGGGCTCCTACTCTTGTTTCCACCTGGTCAGTCATCTCTGATTGTCAAATACATCTGCACTTGCCCACTGCTGACCCCCACTCCTGGTTTGCTGCTCCTTCTGCCCAACTTTCTGCTCCATTGACTCCATGTCTTCATTTAGTCCCAGCTTAAATGCTACCTCCTTCAAGAAGCCCTCCCTGACAACTCCTCCTAAAGGGTTTCTTCCTTACTCTGCTCCTTATCACTGAAGTTTATTCTTTATCTGCCATTGTCTTGCTAATTTACTTGTTTAGTTGTTTGTGGTCTGTCTTTTCTACTAGAACATAAGCCACACCAGGGCGAGGGGCGGGGGAGGGGGACCATGTCGTTCTTCTTGACTGTGTATCCTCAGGACCTGCAGGAGTCTCTGCACCCCAGGTACCCTGCAGTGTCTTATGGCTGGATAAAGACCGGACTTCTCAATGTCACCCACAGGGAACATGTCTTCCGGCTTTGCCAAGGGCTCCAGAGCCATTTCTCCCCAGATTTAAACTGAGCCCATGAGCACAGTGCTGACCCATAGAAACACACTGTCAATGTGGGGTTTCAAATTTTCTGCTAGCTATGTTAAAAAATTAGAAACTAACAGGATATATTAAATGTCATAATATATTTTCCTTAACCTAATATAGTCAAAATGTTATCATTCACCATATAATCAACCCAAAACATTATTAATGAGGTATTTTATGTTCTTTTTTCTGTGCTCGTGTGCACGCAGTCTGAAGAATTGAGACACTGGGCCTCTCCGGGAACTCAGTCATGCTCTGGGTGGATTAAAACAAGACAGCAGGGCTTGGCTGCAGGTCAGGGTCAGTGGCTATGTACTTGGAGGCCCTGCTGGTATGAAGTGGTCGTCAGCTACTCTGCAAATGAGAGGAGGCCTGCTCCCCCTGTGCAAACGCTCAGTCCCCCTCTTCCCCCACCTCCCCACCGCTGGACACGCTGTAGGTCCTGAGCAAAGGGAGGGGCATGTTCCTGGCCCCACCCAGGATTCTTGAAGGTTTGCACTTCCAGACATTTGATCCTGCACTTGGCTTCCACTTTCTCGGCTCCTCATCAGGAGGTCTCTGGCTGCCCCCACGGGACATCTTTCTTCTCCAGAGACAGTGATGGGGGTGAGGCTGAGGCAAACCCACTGAGTGACAGCAGAACACCATAGGCGCCCCATCACAGCCTGAAGATTCAGAGCCACCCACTACTTCTACCACAGCCTGGGCTTACAGGAAGAGCATCAGCCCCTGAAGAGAGCTGTCATCAGTGGGACTATGTCTTGGACAGTGCTTGTCTGGGGGCTGGGGAGGTCCAGCCTGGTTGAAAGGGCTGTCTGCCCCTGTGCCCTTGGCCCTCAGCACAGTACCCAAGGGAGGGAGTGGGTGAGACCAGGTCCTCGTGCGTCCAGCTTGGAGTTCTCACCCAGCGAAGGTGCTCACCACCTGTGCCCAGCCCTGTGAGGCAAGGGACACATAGCCTGATCCCATGGAGCTCCCAGGATAGGGGGGCAGGGGGCGGATGGAAGGCATGAAGGCAAAGAGGGCTGTGGCAGTATATGTCTGCTGCTCCTGTGGGGGTATCGCTGGACCTTTTTAGAAGTGGCTTTGAGCTGGCCAGGAAAGGGCATTTGGCTGGGTACCTAGGTTCCTCCCGGGTGACTGGGCTTCAGCTAGTTGGTGCCAACCATAAGGCTGCCCTCAGGTTAGGCCAGGCTGGGCTTACTGGCACCTTCCTGCTGGACACACCACTCATGTCCCAGGCAGAGGCTGGAAGAGGACAAGAGGGACAATCAGATGGGAACGTTGGGGTTATAGGAAAAGACATTTGAGTTGCGAGAGAGAGAGAGGACACACACTTGTGTTGTCTGCAAGGAACCGGGAAGCAGAAGGCTGAGCGCCCCCTGTGTGGCTCCGGATCAGGATGTGGCTGCTCTGGGCCCCTGGGCCCTGCACTGCTGCGAGGAGAATTCCTCCAGCCTCGCTGCAGCCCACCCATCCCGGAGCCCAGGCTGATTTCTTCACAAAGACATTTGAAGAAGGGAGAGAGCACTGACCAGGGGTCCCACGATGACCCTGCTCTCACCCTGCTGCTAACACTCTGATGTCCCTAGCAAGCGGCCCCACATCCCAGAGCTGAGGTTTTCTCCCCTACACCAGGTAAATAAGGAGCTCGCCTTGTCCACCTCCCAGAACTGTGATGAGGACCACCTAAAATACTCGTGTGGAAGAGTTTTGCAAATGGTACAGCATTTTGTATAAGCGACTGATGGGGGCAGGCTTGTCAACATGGTTGTGGGCTGGTAAATTCTCTCCTTATTGGCAAGGCTGGGTGATTGCCTGCACTTGGCTTCTGAAGGAACCAAACGCAGGCTTTTTTGTCTGACTCCCGGGAGGCAAAGCAGCCTTTAGTCCCAAACTGCCCTGAAATTTGGGAGCCCAAGTGGGATATACAAAAATTGCCAAGTGGGTTTGTGCAGGGAGCACTGCATCGGAGGGGAATCTCTGTGTAGTCCTGTTCTCAGGAGGAGCCAAGAAGTGTCATCCAGACGAAATGCCGTGAGGATATACAGTCAGCTTTCAGCAGTGTCTCCAGGGTGTTGGGGTGACGGTTCCAGGCTGTTTATGGTGGCACCACTAGACAAGTAGGCATGCATCACTGGCACTTAATTTTCCAGGAAAGCGCCTACTGTGGAGACTGTAAGCCCAGCACGCTCCTGGAAGAATGATCACACGAGGGTAGTGTCTTATCGGAGAAGTGATGAGGCATTCAGCAGTGATGCTGCGCACCAAAAAGCCAAAAGAAAGGGAAAAAATGCCTTAGGACAACTCTTATAATAGTGGGGATAGAAGGGAAGCAATTAAGATTCTGCTGCAATTTTTATAATAAGATGTCTCCTCCAGTTAACGACACAAGATGTTTACTGCTGACAACTGTTGACATTAATGTGCATCCAGGGCGATCGGGACCCCGCTCTCAGGCACAGAAGTCTTTTAATTATTGACACGCAGCAATTTGGAAAGTCTGAGGACTCTCGCAACACACCCACAGCCAGACTCCGCTGTGTCTAGGCAGTTGGAGCGGCTTCAGCAAACTGCATTTGGCTCTGCTCGCTTAGCCTGCTTTGTATTTCGTATCAGATTTGGGGGCGAGGGGGGTAATGGGTGAGTGTGGGGAGCAGCCAGGGTGAGGCTGTTTGGCAGAGTATCGGGAATGCATTCTAGGGTGAGGCTGCCTCCAGGGAAGGAAAGGCGGCCTTGCTGGGTAACCATTTTCCAAAGTGGCTTTCTTTGAACCCTGGTCCTGACACATGTTCTGAGAAGTGTTCTGTGGTCACCCAGTTTGGGAAACACTATATGTGATGGCTCTCTCTGCAGAGTTGTATAGACACCACACAGCGAAGGCCCTGAGAAGTCCTGTAGTACATATTGGTCCAATTTCATTTAATCCACCCTTTCTCACATTTTCTTGATGGCGAATCACATCGCCCCCTTCCACCCACCCTGGGTAGCATGTACCAGAACATGCCGTAGAACAAGGAGCTCTGAGGCACGAACATTGGGAAAGGCTTCCCCAGGGCTCCTGGCATCAGGGTGAGCCCAGTTACATAAACAGCAGCATCTCTAAGAGCTTGCAGAGCGTGGGTCCTGTGCCTCAGCTCTCAGGTCATTCTCCACTGGCTCCTTCATTCCAGCCTGGAATGCAGAAACACATGAGCCAGAGGATGGGGTGGGCAACGTCTCCTGTGACCTCTGTGCCAGGGCGGAGGCTTAGTGTGGTGGAGTTCCTGAGGTCCTGTGCCCCCAGACCCAGGGCTGAGGGTGGCATTCACTCTCAGCTAACTCCTTCCTGTGCCCTGCACCATCTGACAGTGTTCAGCCCCCAGAATGCCTCTGGAGTGCTTTGCCACCCCTATGTCCCCTGCCCTCCGATTGTAGGCCACCAAGACATCTGCTTTTCCTGCTCACCAATGAATTCTCTCTTCTGGTAACACTCCTTGATTTTCCTCTGGGAACTCCTCTCTCCTACTCTCAGACTATGTGACCTCCGCTCTCCATCTGGGTCTGGGATGGTCATGTGGCCCAGGTCTGGAAAATCAGAGCAGTACCTCCCTGGCCACCGTGGGGTGAGCAGCTGACCTGAGTTGGGCCATTGAGACAGGCCATGTCCTGCTGGGTTTCCCCAGAAACAGACCTAGAGATGAGAATCTCAGTGTGCCGGGTTGGCTTTGGAGTTGATCCAGGAAGTGCAGGTAGGGACGAGAAGTGAGTGAGAGGAAAGAGGACAGCAGGCAGGTTGCTGCTGTGGGTAACTGGGCTTGGGGTCCCCGGCAGCTCCGGGACATGCTGTGGAACATGCCTGCGAGTGGCACTGATGGGAGGGTGGGGAGCCAGCTACTTAATCACCAGCTCCTGGGCACACTGCATGAAGGCTTCTCCCTGTGTAACTGATCCAGGACCCTTCTGCTCTGCTCATCTCTTGGCACTGGTCTAGCATGCTCCCGTGAGCAGAGACCGCCTGTAGGTGCAGACGCAGGTTGGCATGGGCTCAATGGTGAATGATGGGCAGCGGTGAGGAGGGAGGTGTCCCTTAGCACCATGCCTGTTTCCCCAGCACCTCTGGAACCTAAGCTACCTTGCCTGCCCTTCCTTCCTGTGAGGCTGCCACCATGTCCCCTTTTTGTCTTTTCAGGGAGTGTTCTGGATTTCTTTACCCCTTTAGGAACTGTGTTTTACAACCAGTCCTTCTGACACCAGCTATGTGGGATTTTTTTCCCTCCCACTCATCAGTCTCCCATCTCTCCAGATGCAAATTAGGGGCCCCACAATTCCATTCCTGTCTCGCGCTAACTACCTGGAGTTAGTGCAAACCCAACAGGGTAAGAGCTCCCGTGAGGGCACTCGCTTCAGATGCGTCACAAGTCCTGGGCCACCTGGATGTCTGACCAGCCAGGGGGCTATGAATTGTGAGTTTCCACAACCACCTTCTGGGGTGTGAAAACTTGCCTGATTGGCTCACAGAACTCAAGGAAGTGCTTTACTTACTGTCAATGGTTTATTATAAAGGATGCGACTCGGGAACAGCTAGGTGGCAGAGATACAGAGGACAAGGTGTGGGGTAAGGGCATGCGGCATCCATCGCTCCCAGCATGTCACCCTGCAGCCCTGTGGATGCTTTCACCAATTGGGAAGCTCTCTGAACTGCTTCACTTAGGTTTTTTGTTTTGTTTTTTTGGTTTTTTATTTTCTGTTTTTGTTAATTTGTTTAATGTTTATTCATTTTTTGAGAAAGAAACACAGAGCAAGTAGGGAAGGGGTAGAGAGAGGAGAAGATGCAGAATCCGAAGCAGGCTCCAGGCTCTGAGCTGACAGCACAGAGCCCAACGCAGGGCTCGAACTCATGAACTGTGAGATCATGACCTGAGCCGAACTCGGAAGCTTAACTGACTGAGCTACCCAGGTGCCCCTGTTTTCTGTTTTTTAATGGAGGTTCCATTATAGAGGTATGGTTGAGTAAATCACTGGCCATTGGTGTTAAACTTAATTTCTAGCTCCCTCCCCTTCTGGGAAGTGTGGGGGATGGGAGAAGAGGCTGAAATTTCCAGCTCTCTAATCCTGTCTTTCTTGGCCAGGCCCCATCCTGAGGTCATCTATGGGCCCCAAATTCCCAGCCATCTCATTAGCATACAAAAGGCACTCTTACCACTTAGGAGATCCCGAACCTTTTAAGAGCTGTGTGCCACTGACCTGGGACAAAGACCCTCTCTCTTCACTCCGTTAAGTTCCAGTCTTATTTGCGATAGTGACCACTGTCCCTGGGAGTAGTTGTATTACTTGAGAAATGCATCCCTTAATAGTGGACTCCCAGACAGTGGGGGTGGGGTACGGGCTTCTCCCAGTGCCCCCAGTCCTCCTGGTGGGTCGTGGATGCACTGATGATTCTGCTCCCTTGAATGTGCAGATAAGTGGACTTCTTGCCCTTTTGAGGTTGGGGTGGGCACATAGCTTGAGTAGGAGTAATTGGAGATAATGTAGCTGTTTACATAGTAAATTCCATTGTTACTTTATTGTGTGCTACATTTTGCCCTAACTCTAGAAAACATAGCTCTAAGAAAAGAAAAACAAACCCCAAAAAACCCAGACATTACAATTTTCCTTACATCTTGGGTTTTTGCTAAAGATTAAAAATGCTCCTTCTATAATCTGTTTCTGAAACTGCTTTGGAAATGCCATCATCAAGACTAAAATGCACCAGGCAATAGTTAGAAAAGCAAATAATACTCTCTCCTCATCTGCTTAAAACCGTCACAGGACTGTACAATCTGTGAATAGCACCCAGTCTATCCCCCGAGTCATGTGTGCATTTGGGAAATTAATTATGACTCTCTTATAAACGTCATAAAAGTGAGGCACACGGCCGTCAGTTTGCTCCCTTCCTGCAGGCGGCAGCTATTAAGGCTGTGGGTGGTTCCCTGAGCCTTCATGGGGCTGTGTGTGCTGGCCCAGGCGTCCCGGGCAGGGAGGGAGGGCACAATAGGCAGGGCAGACAGTTCCCAGAGGGAGGCTCTACAAGTCCTTGTGAGCTCCAGGCTCCACATCCCTTGTGATGGGGCAGGATTCTCTGTCTTCCTGAGCCTCAGTTTCCTCATCTGTAAAGCAGACACCGTAACAGCGCCCCCCTGGCAAAGCTGTCGGAGGGCCAAGCAGGAGGGTCCGGGAGGAGCTCAGCTGAGCACTCAGCATGTGTCCCCGCTCTGGCTGGCCCTGAAACCAGGAGTCTCTGATAAAGCAGTGAGGGGAGAAGTGGGGGCCTGTGTGGGGGACATTAGCGGGTCCTGACCCTAGGGGGCCTCCTCGCTCAGAGCCCGTGCAAGAGAGCCTGGCCTCCGCCTCCACCTGTGCCTCCACCTCAGGTGTGACCGTGTGTGGGCTTTCCCACCTCAGACCCTGCCTCTGTGCTGACTCCACTCCCTGGACTGTCTTTCTCTCTGGCAAACTCTGCCTCCACCTGTCAAAATCCTACACACTCAAACACGATCTTCCAGGAGGCAGCAGGGCGTGGAAGGTATACAGGCTCCCAGCCTGAATGCCTGTGTCCAAATCCAGATTCCAGCACTCACTGGCTGTGTGGCCATGGACAAGTCACTTACCTTCTCTGCGCTTCTGTTTTCTTCTCCATAAAATGACGATAATTGTACCTACCTCCTAGAGTTGTTGTTGGGCAGAATGAGTTAACACAAGGAATGCACTTAGAACAGTGGATGACACTTAACAACAACAGTACCTTTAAAGAAATGTCTCTGACCCAATAAAAGGCTTACTTTCTCCTCTTTTAGCGTGGTCATCACTGCATCCATGCTTCCTCCAAAAGATCTAGCAAAGAGCCTTGCTCATAGTACATGCTCAATACTCACTGAAAAATGAAAGCAAGTTAGGGAGAATGTGGGTCAGAGAAGATGACCCTCCTCTCCTTCCTTCCTCTCCTCTCCCCTCCAGCACATTCCCCTCATGCCAGCAGGGTTCTCTGGGTAGCTGAGCCTCTCATAGAACCGACTCAGACAGCAGGTGGGCAGCTGTCCGGGGCCCAGGGCTGGGAGGGGGCCATGCCAGGGTCCAGCTCATTCTCTGGGCTGCTCCTCCACCTTAGCAGCCATTCCTGATTGGCAGAGTGTTTCCTTCGAAGGCCCTGGGACCACCTGCTCTTTGCTCCATCCTTCCTCTCTGTGCCAGGGAATGAAGGGCACCGTGAAAGAGCAGGGAGGCCACATGGCCACTGAGTGTTGAGTGCACGATGTGTGTGGACTGACCAGGGCAAGGGGACTCAAAATGCCAGCAGAGCCTCTCCTCAGTGTCCTCTGTTGTTTATACCTCAGGGCCTTTGTACCTGCTGTTTCTGTCCCTGGAATAGTCCATCCCCTGACCTTCCTGGGACTGGCTCCTCCTTAATGTTTACAGATTTCCTCATGTATCGTGTCCCCGAGAGGTTCTTCCTGACCATCACAGCCAAAGCAGAGTGCCCCTGCTGCCCCCCACCAAGCCCTTTCCACTGACTACTGTGTATTCACTTGCTCCTGTGTTTTCACTCTGCTCCTCTGGGTGGAGGGGTCTGGGTGGTCCCTTAGACAGCCAGGCTGCGTCAGGCATGAGAGGGCTATGACCCTCATGCACATGGAATGGAAGATTATAGGCAGAGCGGCAAACACCTGTTACTCCCTGTGAGAGAGTCACGGACCATGTGAGGGTGGCTGGGGGACTAGGAGACCAGAAGAAGGTGCTGGCCAGGCAGGGGAGGGGAGGGCCTGTGCACTCCTCTGGGTCTGGGTTTCCAGGTGTGCTCACCCGCTAGAGAAGCTAGCTTGGAGGCCCCTCCCTGCCCTTGCTCTAGCTCCTGGCTCCGAATCACAGCTGCCATTTGCCAGCTCCCTTACAATCCAGCCTGGTTCCCAACAAGCATCCAGTAGGACCAGTCAGGGGCACACCCTGCAATGCTGAGATGGCTGCACCTGAGGCCTCAGCCCCTGGGCTTGGCATGGCACAGCCCTCTTCCAGCCCAGCCCCAGTGCCTACCCCAGGACCCACTGCCTGGCCGGGGCTGGGGACGCAGTGGGGCTGGACACAGTCTCTTGACTTGGGGATCTAGCTGTGGCCCCTGGGCCATCAAGCCTGCCTCAGGGGTCACAGCCAGGTGGCATAGGGGTGGCACAGCTCCTCTGTGTCTGGTGGTTCCCACAGGTGTGTGTGTGACCCAGGGGCCAAATGCCTCTCTCATCTCTAAGACACCATCTCTGAGGAGCATCTGCCACCGTAGCCACATTTCTGGAAAATTAAGTGCTGGTGATATATGCCTGTTTCTCTAGTGATGTCACCATAAAGAGCCCGTGGCCCTCCTCCAGGGGCACTGCTAACACGGACTAGGTCATTGCGGACTTTTGTCAAGTACGCAGACCTCACTGCTCCCTGCTGTCAACACTACAGGGCCCTGCAGCCATCAGTTTGCAGAACTTGACCAACCTCTGGGAGGGCACTGGGGTCTGAGGCCTTCCTAAACCTAGATGTTCTTCCATTCAAAGGAAAGAGTCACATCTGCTCCCAGGACTTTGATTGGGGTAGTATATTTTGAATATGCACTTTGGAACAATGAGCCTTCTTCTTCTTAAAATCGATATTCATCTATGATGCCATGAATACATAGCATCACTCCTCTCAGAAGCATATACTGGTGGCAGGAAGTCTTTGCGAAGAGCCAGCAGTCCGGCCCTGGAAGGAGAGACTGTAGTCCAGGCATAGAAGTGCTTCTAATCTGCAGGGCGACCCTCTGGCTGGCTTTCCCCATGCGCTTCTCAGAGGCATGTTGTCCCAGCCTCTTGCAGCTAGATGGGCTTCCTGTGACTATGTGGTGTCTGAGGCAGAGTCCACAGGGCAGGTTTGTCCAAAAGCTGAGATGTGTGTCCTGTTGGACGTCGGTGCCCCACCCCAACTGTAGGTGACAAGGGTGAACCCGGTCCCAAGGCCCAGCACCTTGGAGAAGGGAGAGGCAGAGACCCTTAGCACTGAAGAGAGGCTGCGTACCGGTCTGGGGTAAGGGCTCAGCGGACTGTAGGGCCACGTGCACTCCTCACAGCTGGACAAAGTGGGACAATGATGGCTCAGCCGTGAGAACACGGGTGAGGCCTGAGGTTGGTCACACAGGGCATGCACCTGGGCAGGATCTTGGCTGCACAGGGGCTGGGAGGGTGCTGCTGGGGATGATCATGGTCACATCCCATCTGTTGGGACAAGAGCGGGGAAGAGTGGGCCTATGTGCAGGGCCACGACGGAAGGGAAGCATGGGCACACTGGTTGTGTGGTGTAGGCAGGGGAGCTGGCCTCGGGGCTGAGTTCAGATCTTGGCCCTGTCACCTGACGCTGCGTGAGTCTGGCCCACGTGTGCATCTGTTGAAGGTCCTGTTACATGGGGGTCATCAAAGTGTCTGCTCCTGTGGTGTTGGGAGATTCACTTAGAAACAAGGGTGAAAGTAAGCACCTGGCCAGGTCTCCATTGTGTTAGCAGAGGAGGGGAAGCAGGGAGGCCTTGCACGCTTCCTGGGGGCCAGGCTGCAGGGAAGAAGGTATAGGATGTGCTGGAACCATGCTCCAGTGGGTAGATAGTGAGCCATGTGTGTGTGAGCTTGCTCAGGTGTGTGTCACTTCCAGAGCAGACTGGCGGTGGTGTTGGCCCCAGATCAGCTGTCCCCTTCTCAAGCCATGGGGTCATGAGGCTGGGGTGTCTTTAGGCACTGAGGAGCCCGGTGGCAGACCTGCTGGGGCAGCGTGGATGAGGTCCATGAGGCATCTGCTTCTGGAGCTCGGAATCATGCAAGAGACCATGATATTTGGAAAGTAATTCTGATAATTAAAAATAAAATACACAGGGGGGCACCTGGGTGGCTCAGTCAGTTAAGCATCTGACTCTTGATTTTGGCTCAGGTCATGATCTCACAGTTCGTGAGTTTGAGCCCTCCGCTGGGCTCTGTGCTGGCAGTGAATAGCCTGCTTAGGAGTTTCTCTCTTTCTCTCTATCACCTTCTATCTCTGCCACTCCCCTGCTTGCAGTCTTTCTCTCAGGATAAATACATAAACTTAAAAACATACAATACACAGGAACAAACCCCTCGTGGGCTAGATCTGGGTCAGCACTGCTGTCTGCCACCCCTGGTCTAGAAGAATGACTCCCACCGTCCTGTTCTTACACTGCCCCGGAACCCTCCCTCCCATCCTGATTTTAGTCGCTGCTCTGGTCAGCCCCGCAAAGGGCCAGGACGTCACATCTCTGCCTTCCCCTGGAACTTTGAAAAGTAGAGTCAAGGGGTTAATTCTTAACCCATCCCAGTAGCTCTCCAGCAGTGCCTTTCCAGGCCTTCGGCTACACGTTGCATCTGCTCCGGTCCTTGGGTGTGTGGCTGCAGGATAGGCCAGAACACTGCCTCTTGCCCTGCCTGCCTCAGAGGGAGGCCACCCAGAGAGCCCAGATCTGAGGGCAGGTGCGCTGGCCACACCTTCCTCTGATAGCTCATTCCTGGCCACAAAATCGGAGTTTTGGGTGGAGCAGAAATGGGCTTCCTGCTTCCATCTTTTGTGCAAAGCCAGAACTTCTGGAGGTGGTTGGAAGAACCAGAAATGTCATGATTTAATAAAAACAAAAGTGGTTACAGAAAATGAAGGCATGGCGAGGGGGAGCAGGAGCCCCTGTGATGGAGGAAACCAATGTCTGAGGGTCTTTGTGCTTTCAGAGAGTGCAAGCAGAGAATAAAATGTGCACATTATAGGATGGAAATTCTATCAGTTTGAGAGGAAAGTGAGCCCAGACATTGGAAGACCAAGTGGCGGTTTTTATATGAGGAACAGAAAAGCATGTGCTGATATTCTTAATTGCGCTGCACAAGGGGTCCTGAGTTATGGGCTGGCCAGCGTCCCAAGCCCCTGCTTTCCGGCGCCCAGCCACCTCCGTCATGGCCCCACTTGCCCCTCTTTTGCTGAGCTTGACTGCATGTCCAACACCAACCTCTGCTACAGAGGTTTATAACTCAGTCATAAAAACTGGCTCCAGGGCTGGGACTTGGCATATAAGGTCTCACTGTGATCATGTCCACCCCCTCCATCTGGGGATGTAAAAGTGGATTTACTGAGCTGAAAAGACACTCATATGTTCGGAGTGGAGAAGAGAGTAAGGGCGGTACAGTGTGTGTGTGTGTGTGTGTGTGTGTGTGTGTGTGTGTATTTGAGTGTATGTGTGCATGTGATCATGAGTACACACGTGATAGTGTGTGTCCATATATGAAAGCATGTGTGTGTGCTGGTGTGAGTGTGTGTGTGAGTGTGTAGAGAAAGCATGCATGCATATATGAAAGCATGTGTGTGGGTATGCACACATGTCAGCATGTGTATATGAACCTGTACATGCAAGCGCATGTGCCTATGAGGCTGTAAATGTGTGCAAACATGCACATGGGCACATGTGTTAGGGTGTGCATGTGTGAGCATGTGTGCATGCATGAGAGCATACACATATATGTGTGTGAGCCTGTGGGCATGTGTGCATATGAGCGTGTGTGACAGTGTGTGTGCATGCATGCTGGCAGAATTATCAGAGCAGGGATAGAATTTGTATTATTCTCAGGGGTATTTCAGTTGAAAGGAAGAGGCGCTAGCTCAGAGTCTTGGCTCTTGATTTGGGGAAGAGGAGGCCCTAGCCTTTGGGAGCTGCCCGCTCCTGATGGGGACTTCAGAGTCAGAGTCAGAGTAAATGGGGTGGAGGAACCAGGATAATAATAGCTTCCCGGGCCAGGTCATCAGCACTTGCCAGGTGTCATACTAAACTGTGCCTCAGATGAAAAATGTTGTCTGAGGTTTCCTGTGAGACCAGCCCCCAGCTCCCTGTGGGACCCAGACCCCTCCCCACTGTGCTGTTGGGCCAAAGGTGTCAGGAGGCAACCCCGGGTCCCCTAACAGTGCCAGAGCCCGCTGCCAACAAGCTTAGGTACAAGATCTGGGGGCTGCTCCCCTTCCTCTCCTTCTGTTGGCCTACTCAGCTGTCCTAGTGCACATCACCTCTGAGAACGCCTGGTCACAAGCTCAAAGGGACGGATGGCCTGTCTTTCCTAATTCCAGCAGCCAAAGTCTCAGGGCAGGAGCCTGATTGGTTTGCTCAGGTCACAGGGCTTCCAGGCCTGTTAATGAGAAGACCCGAAGTGAACCACCTGTTTGGAGTGGCAGGTGACTTCCAGACCAATGGAGCAGTGCAGGGCCGATTAGATGGTGTTTGCCTCTCCAGGTGTGCACGTGCCTTAGGAGGGCACAGGCACACAGAGCCAGGTGTATGCAGTCTGGGGCGCACATGGCCACACTGCACACCCCTGTCCACCACATCCTGGAAGGGGGAGCCTGGCTGTCTCTGGCTTTGGACTAGCTAGGAAGGGCTAGATGCATGCGGGGAGGAGGGAGAGGCTGTGGGAGGTGCTGGGAAGAGAGTGTCATGGGCTGGGGACACTGGGGAGAGAAACAAGGTCTGGAGAAGTGAGGAAGGGGCAGGGAGGGGGAGGCTCTGAGCCAGCCCAGCATCGCAGCAGGCTAGGGGCCTCTAGTTGAACAGCCTTTCCTGGGGCAGGGGATGCACTTAAAACTAAGGTTGTTTCCCAGGAATTAGCCTCTGGTGGCAGGGAAGTGGCTCCATGTGGCCACAGATCTGATCTTGCTGTGCTTCTATCTTGGCTGGGGGGTAAAGCCCAGATGGGGTAAAGGCTGGGCTGATGTCACACAGCCAGTGATGGCCTGAGTGGGGTTCAGAAAGTGGAGGTTCTGACTTGACCGCCCATGTCTCTCCCCTCTGTGGTGGCTCAAGCTTCCTGCAAGTCTGGCTGACCTCCGAGACAGTCCGGTCCCCAGTGAGAAGATTCCAGGCTGTGTTCCACAGCCCCCTCTGCTGCTCAGCAGAGCAGGACAAAAGCATCACAGCAGGACGCCACTCACTGGCCCTGGCAGGGACAGATGGAGTTTTGCTTTTTTCTCCTCCTTTGTTGGCCAATGTGGGCTGGGCCTTTTATAAAGAAGTCTAGGAGAAGCTGCTCACCATGGGACCCCTTTGGAAATGCAGAGCACTGAATGTGCCCAATGTCCTGAGACCTCCCGCAAGTCAGGGTCCAGCCAGCTTGAGCCCAGGAGCCAAGGAAACAGCCCTGCTGCCCTGCCCCGTGTGGCGTGCTCCCCGGCCCAGAGCTAGGTGCTCTGCCAGAGAGGGCAGGTGGCCAGGCACCCCCCCAGCCTTCCCCTGCCTGCCACAGGACATGTGAGGGGGACAGAGAGAGGATAAAGGGCCACTAGAACCAAAAGGCCAAATGAAGGCTTACCAGGGTTTATCTATCTTTTAATGTAATTATGGAACAAGAGATTAAATGTTTACTGTTTGCAGGCTGAGCCAGGAGTAGAAATCCAATCAAACAAAAATGCCTCATTTTTTTTCTGACTCAGAGTCTCTTCTGTGAGGGTAACCAGCAGCCCCAATTCTGGCTGCTTCCTGAGACAGCGTAGAAAACCTACAAGCAGGCCACATTTTGATGATTCAGCAAGTCCATACTAAGCTCCTACTGTATATGAGACACTGTGCTGATCACAGTAGTTGGAAGACGATCAGGGGAGGACAAGATACCTCCCTTTTCCTTAAGGAAACCCTGTGGGGACTCTTGGGGCTCCCAACCCTGCTTCTCCATCTGTTGGGGTGGGGTCCCCTCTTTGGAGACCAGAGAAATTGGGAAAGCCTACAAAGGAAGTTCAGGGTTGGGGAGGGCCAGATGGGGAGGAGGGCTTGTGTGCAGGTTTGGTCACTTGCTCCTCCAGAAGTGGTTTGCTCAAAGCTCCTGGCCCCTGACATGGAGATTTCAGAGCTCTGGAAGGCCCAGTGCCTGTGGTCTGGGGTCTCCCTGTCCAGCAGAGAAGATTTGAAAAAGTTCATGAACAAGTTCATTACCTGATGACAAATTAAAGTCCTCAAGAAGACACCGAAGCCAAGCGACAGGTCAGCATCTGGCCGGGGGAAGGTGTCCCTGAAGGCCCCCCAGTGGGTTAGTTGGAGAGTTGGAGCCTCCCTGGCAAGAGAATAAATTTCTGTTTAAGGCCACCAAGCCTGTGTGCAGGTGGTTTATTCTGAGGACATGACCCTGCAGCACAGGAGTGGCCCAATGAGAAAGGGGAAACCAGTTTGGACAACTGACACTCTGAAGCCATGTGCAGAACATGTGTGAGACACAAGAGGAGGGAAGAATTTTGCTGCTGGCTCACATCCCGCCTTGGTCAGGAGATGCCGGGGGTGTTAACTCCCCTGCACGTCCTAGGTGGTCATGCACAGAATGGCTTCGACTCTTCCCGGGCCCTGCGGGGCTTGGGGGAAGAGGGCCCCAGAAGAGAGAATGAGAGATGCAGAGGGCTTGGGGCAGGTGCTGGCAGCTACTCCCGTCTGCCCTTGGCCGCTCCTACACTGGCTGAGGGATGGGGCAAGGCCATAGGCCACATATCACCATTGCCTAGGCTTCTCAAAACCTGGAAGTCCCTTCTTAGTAGCACATGTTGCACTGTGGGATCAGTGGAAAGTTCCGCTGGGCCCTCTGGGAACCTGGTCCAGGGAATGAGGCATGATATTGCAAACATAGGCTTTGTTTGTGATACATCTATACCATCTCCATTTGCTCATGCATTCACTTATTTTATTCATTAATTCAACCTTCTGCAGCACAGGCTTTAGGTCAGTGGTTTAGGACCAAGGCAAACAGCCCTTGTCTTGTCCTAGCTCTTGAGACGCTCATAGTCTGAATCAGGGATCAGCAAACTTTTTCTGTAAAGGACCAAATAATAAATATTTTGTCTTCGTGGGCCATATAGTCTGTCACTGGTGTAGCAGGAAGGCAGCCATAGACAGTATGTAAACAAACAGGCATGGTGTGCTCTAATAAAACTGGATTTGCCAGATGAGGGGCAGGCTGGCCTGTGAGCCATAGTTTTCCGACCTGTGGTCAGCAACTGTGGAGATGCACAGCCCAAATTTCAGAAAGCCCAGAATATAGGGTCATTATATTTCCCAGAGAAACCACAGGAGGCTTCATGGGAGAGGTGGCTTATGAGTCAGGTCTTGAAGGATGAGTTTGTTGGATGGAAAACTAGGAAAAAGGCATCCCAGACAGAGGTAACTGCACCTGAAGAAGCACCCTACATGAATGGTTCTAAAGAATGAGACTCTTGGGGCGCCTGGGTGGCTCAGTCAGTTAAGCATCCAACTTCAGCTCAGCTCAGGATCTCACAGTTCATGAGTTTAAGCCCCGCATTGGGCTCTGTGCTGACAGCTCAGAGCCTGGCGCCTGCTTCGGATTCTGTGCCTCCCTCTCTCTCTGTCCCTCCCCCACTCATGCACTCGCACCCACGCTCTTTCTCTCTCCCTCTCTCAAAAAAACATAAACTTATAAAAGAAAAAAAGAATGAGACTGTCATACATTACAAAATTATGAGACTTAATGTAGCAAAAAGAAAGTAACACACAATAAATGAAAATTAAGGCCAGGTTCTTTAGGAAATATTTTCAGATTAAGACAACCAATGGGCAGTTTTGGAAGCAGAGTCCGGTGAGAGGAGGAGGCAACCTCTTCTTTCTGTGTTGGGAATCTCTCCCCTGGGACCACACCCCTGCAGCACTCATGCCTCAGATAGACATGAAGTGCTGGGCGGGGGGGTCTGCCCAGGGCCAGGGACTTACACTATGCTGCCTGCCTCAGGTGCCCTGTGGTTCATGGCCATACGACTCTCTGTTTGACCAGACGTCAGTCAGACTCCTGAAACTTCTCCTAGCCCCACCTGTGCATTTCCTTGTAAAATCCAGGTTTAGCAAGAAGCCCTTACTCTCAACGCCTGATCAGGTCTTCCTCTGCCCCCCTGCTCTTCCTCTCTTCCCAGCTAATGTGTCATCACACTGGCCTGTCTGCAGCAGGAATCTTGGTGGGTAGGTTTAGCCGGAATCCCCCACCCCTGATGTTTCCTCTTGGTGACTGTTCATCCACTGACCTGCTTTTTGGCTATAAATTCCCGTTTGCCCGTGCTGTGTTCAGAATGCAGTGGGATCTCTCTCCCTCACCACAAGCCCCATTGCAGTGGTCCCTACACCAATCTCTATGATCCTGAATAACGTCTGTCCTACCATCACTAACAAGTGTCATTGAGTATTTTGTTTCTTTAACATCAGTTAGGAGCCTGCTGGGTCCCTAGAGTTAGAATTATCCACACTGTGTCCACCAGGGAGGCCATGTAGGGGTGGTTAGTGAGAGGGTTTTCCTGGAGAGCAGCAGCAGGCTGTGGGAGGGGGACGCTGCTGGTGCCGCCTTCCCGCCCAGCTTGGGCCTCTAGCCATGACTGGGGCCAGACCCTCAGGCTTCCCTCCATCTGTGGGTGCCTAGAGGGTTGGGGGTTCCCTCTGTGGTGCTGGGCTGGCAGCTGAGGGCCAAGAACTCTCCACTGACTTTGTGCGGATGCTGGTCAGTATCTCTGAGGCTGGCCAGCAAAGAGGCTTTCAAGTGACTGGTGACATGGCCCTTTGCTGTGGGGCTGGCAGCATGGTCCATGAGACAGGGACTCCTTGAGTTTTGAATCACAGTTCTAGATTTGTACTGAGATCCTTCCCCTCGCCCCTCTCTGCAGAGCAAAGATGTTGGTTTGGAGTGAAGCAGTTGAAAGAGCCAGGTCAATGACTATTGCCACAAAACTGCTGCCTAACTGGCACCCACCTGACAGTTCTGACATGTGGTTCTAAGCATGTATGCCTGTCTTTGCCCAGTGGGATGGCCAGGCGGTCCTGCTGACCTGAGCTGGGCTGGGCAAGGCTCACTCAGTGGCCTCTGGTCACTTGCAGGTTATTGGGATGACTTTATTGATCTTCACCTTTGATCTTCCATATCTGGGCCCTCAGCTAGGATCACAGGGCCAACTTGGCTCTGCTTGCATGTCTCCTCCAGCTGGTTAGCCCAGGGCGGTTCTCCCAGAGAAGGCAGAGGGCAAAAGAGAGTGGGAATCTGGCCTCAGCAGGAACGCTGCCACTTCCATGACATGCTACTGGCCAAAGTCACAAGAGCAGGCTGGACTGGTGGGTCACATGGCAACATGCAGGGAGGTGTGAGGGAATGTGGCCACTTTTGCAATCAGTTACCCATAGGTGGATGCCTGCTTCAGGGCAGAACTGAAGATGGACTTGTTCCTGAATGAGGATCTTCAGGGAGTGGAGACAGAACCTTCCATCTGAACTGCCCTTCTTCCTCAGGTCCTACTGAGTGTGCCCACGCATTGCCCACAGTCTTTGCAGACCCTGGGAGTCTTCTGGAAGGGGGTGTTGGCAGGCGCAGCTTCTATCTCCTTTCGCTCTCCCCAGCCTCTCCTTGGGGCCAACCACAGGGACTTTCTTGGTGCCTCAGCTGGCCTCCAGGCTACCTTGGACTTTACACCTGCACGGAGGCCCTACCATTTATCAGCTCTCACTCTGTACCAGACGTATGCCCTGCACACATTATTGGTTCAATTCTCACAGCAAACCTGGGAGGTCATCCTCACTAACGTTCAGATGAGGAGCTGGGGCTCAGAGAGGTTATGCAGCAATCCCCCGTTGCCCCCGCTAGTAAATGGCAGAGCTGGGAGTCAGATTCCACTCACCCAGACCATTGAACTTGACACAATTTCTTATCCCCATCCCACAGATCAGAAGACCGAGACCCTCCCAGTCAAGTGACAAACTCTCCCCTCTCCAGCCTGGCAGTGGTCTGGCAGATGAATGCTAAAGTTTTTTATTTTTTCCCTTCAAGTTTCCATCTGTTCATGCGGCAACCGAATTTATGCATGTTCAGGCACCATCTGTGACTCCAATCCCATTTCCAAATCCGAAAGCATTTTTCCTTTTTGTACTTAACATGCACGATGGTGTGGTGGTCCTGAATAAATAACTCCTTTTGGATTGCCAAAGTTTCAGGGCCCTCCATGGGCTTTTTTTTTTTTTCCTCTGAGGAGGGAGGAAGGAGGCAAGGATTTTGCTAAACTGGAATTTTGTTTTTCTGATGTGGGCTATTTCTTCTGGCTGACATTTCAGTGGGCTCCCATATGCTGGCCGCATTTCACAAGGTCTTTTTGTTGTCTCCATTGATAGCAGACGCTGCACACCGCCCCTCGGCTCCTGCGTGAGTGTGCGTGCTTGTGTGTGTTGGTGCATCCCCAAGTGCCCACACTTCGTGTCTCTGCCCATTGCTTCTCACCTAGACAGCCACTGTGACCACAGTCCCGCAGCCTGGGACTCGGGAGAGATGCCTTGGCCTGAAGGATAAAAGAAGGGGTGACTCCACCATGGGCTTTGCACCTTCTGGAATTTTCCTGGAGTTCTGAGTGGCCAGAAGTAGGGCCTTAGTCTTCTTTAACTCAGTGGCTTCAGAAGATTATTTTTATTTTAGAGTCTGAGGGTTGAATTTAGAAATCTCTTTCCCTGGTATTTTCCTGGACTACCCACTAATTTTCTCACTAAACCGTGGCCACATTAATTTTCCTCAATTTTTAGCTCTTTTCTTGTCATGTTCTGTTTCCAACCTTCCATGGATAATGTCCATCATCAGTGTGACGTTCAAGGTTGGTCCTCTCTGGTCCCTGAGCATGGACTGCCAGGTCCTCTTGATGCCTCTGCATGTCCCAAACCTTTGCTGGGGCCTCTCCATCTTCTCAAACCCTGTTTACCCTTGGGCTGGAGGCCACCTGCCTACTCTCTTCTGTTCCTAAGAGCTAAGACTGATATTCTTTCTGAGAGCCAGGTCTAGGTATTTCCTCTTGTGCCGCACAGCCTGGCGGGAGAGGGAGGGTGTGGGGCTGAGGCTCCTGGGTTTCTGAGGCAGCCTAGGGACAGAGTCCACTGTCCTTGTGGCGTGGTGAGCTCACCCCTCTTGGCGGGTTAGGAAATTACACACTAGGAAGGTGCCATGGCGTCCGGTGGGACTGAGGTGGGACCATGTGATCTCCTCCTCGGAGGGTGCAAGAAGCTCAGAGGCCACAGCCCACATAAAGAACTCAGCGCAGGTTCAGGCCCATGGGGAGCCCACAGCAGCCATTTTTGTGTGCTGTTTTCTGGACTGGGGATAGGGTCCAAAGAAAGCCAGGCAGAAGAAGTTTTTCAACACTGCAACCTTCTGAAGGTGTCAGCTCCAGAGAGCACCGAGAACTGTCCTTCTGAGGGGGAGGGGACACCTTGATATCCCCAGGGTTTCCTGGTGTCTGAAAGCTCCAAACCCTAGCTGTTCGGGATCAGAACTTTTCTATGACAATAATTACTTTCATTGTATGCCTTCATAAACAGTATTTTTAAATTAGTAAATACGATAAATATTAGTTGATATCTTAGTAACACACGAAGTATGTTTTATTCCACTCTCTCAATCCTCATTCCTAACACAACACATCTGCTCTTTGGATGTTCTTTCTATCTTTTCATGGGTGCTATGGATTTTTATGTGGTGTGTGCACTATTTTGCAAGCTGGAGCCCTCACTGCAGGTTCACACCCTGCCAGGCCCCATGCTGGCCAATCCACATGGGCCTTGTCACCCTGATGTCACGACAGCTCAGGAGGCAGCCTCGTCTTCCGGGTGACAGATCTATGGCTTAGGGAGACAGGTGACAGGTGACCTCCCCAAGGACACATGACTGGTACAGGGTGCATAGAGACCCTAGGTCAGGCAGTCGGCCCCAGAGGTCCTTCTGCTCCTCCTGAGTTCAGCCCTGCAGGTGGGAAGGGCAGGGGACAGCACATTTCCCTGCGATGCATTTTACATGAATGACACAACTCGGGTTTAGAAAGGTGAGGCAACTTGCCCAATATCCAATTGCTCAGATTGGACTGAATTTTGTGTACTCATTCTCAGAAATATTTACCAAACCTACCCTTTTGTTCACCATACTCTTGGCAGAGCTTCCCCACAAACACAGTGGAACACGTGCCTCCCTCCCTTGGCCCGTCCGAGGGCGTTGGCACGATGTTCAAGGCTTCTCGCACACAGAGCAGCAAAGAATAGAGTGTGAGGGCACCGGCTTCAAAGTCAGAGAGACATGGGTTTGAAGGGTTTTGAAAGGTTCTGAGCTTAGTGACTCTGTTGAAGGCTGGGTTTTTTGTTGTTGGTTTTTTGGTTTTGGTTTTGTTTTTTTCTGTCTGGAATACTTCTCATCCTGCCTGATGTTGGAGGCAAACTCCTACTCATCCTTTACGACCCAGACGTTAGGCGTCCTTCTCCTGGGAAGCCTTCCATCCTGCATGCCCCCACAGGTCCCGTGCCTGGACCATGCTTCTCCTCCCTGTGTGCTCCCACAGTCAGAGGTGGTGTCTGGCTTTCTGGGGGCCACAGGGTTGGTTAGGGCAAACAATGCTCCTCTTACAGCAGCAGAACCCCCCCACCTCCCACCTGCTCACATGCAGGGGCGTTCCTCCACAAGGCCCTGTGCCCCGCTCCGGCGGTCCTCACAGATTCTGACCTGCTTCCAGCCCGGAGGCCCTGTCCTGTGGCAGTGGGCCTGTGAGCCTCCGGATGCACAAGCTGCCACTGGCCAGGCCCTGCAGGGGGAGCGACTCAGGAAGGAAGGTCAGACATGTATTTCCTCTTAATTAGAAACTAATGAACCATGGTCCTCCAGCTGGCCAGTGTTGTTGGGGCCATGTCCTGTCAGCTGCAGGCTCAGGCTGTGCCGTCTGTGGCATGGCTTCTGGGGTGACGAGTGTCCAGGCTTGGGTGTCCACAGAAGGCACATCTGCCAGGCCCATAGCCAAGCCATGCAGTGGGGCCTCTGGGGCATGAGAAAGAGCAGGCCCAAGCCTCAAGATGGGACGGGCCCTCATTCTCTCCCTGCCCATTTCTTCTCCCTCTGGTCTTGCCTCCTGCCTTGGGCTGGTCCCCACATGGAGCCCTCCCCTCGATTTCACAACCAGACCTTCAAACTGTGGGCTGAGGCATCTCAGCGTGGCCTCCTGGCAAAGGGATGTGCTCCGAGGGCCCACTTTCAGTCCCACACCCACCCTGCTGAAATGTGGCAGTAAGCACAGCAGCCAGGGACCCAATACCCACAGGACAAAGGGACAGAACCACTTTCCTTCAGCTCAAGGCCAGGTATATCCTCCATGCGTGTCTATAGGAACCTACGCCCCTAGAGGGGAGAGTGTCCAAGCTCCTGGGTTTATGCTGCAGAGTGGGGCTCTGCAGGTCCTAGCCCTGCCCTCTTATGGCACAGTGACCTTGGATGTGTCTCCTTCCTTCTCTGAGGCTCCTCCCTCCCCTTAATACAGTGGGGCAGCAGCAACACCGGCCACGCCTACCTGGGGTAAAGTGAGCGAAACAATATCCTGCACATCGTGGAGAGCCTGACAGGCTGAGCGGCACTGTGCTGCTGGGAGGGGTCAGCAGGCACCCATCACTGTGGAGCACTGAGGACATGCGGCCACTGTGTCTTGGGCACAGGCTGTAAGATGAGCAAAGCACATCCTGTTTCTACTCATGACATTTGATACCGTACTAGGGAGTTGGCTGACATCTAACAAACAACCCCAGACACATTTAGTCCAGTCAGGCTCTGCCCGGGTGGGGCCTTCGGGGGCCAGAACGGGGCTGCCTGAGAGTCACCCGAGGGAAGAGGGGTCACAGAGGAGGGGGCGGCAGGGAGTGGGGGCTCACACTGCGCTGCAGTGGCAGGTGCTCCGGCTTCCCGATGGGTTTTCAGTGTCTCCCTGGTGGGTGCCATCTGCACCCTTTCAGGACTAGCAGGTGGATGGTCATGGCTTCTGGACATCACAGGACAGTGAGGTGGGACCCTGGCCTGCCATGTTATTGCCAGACGGAACGGTGGGGGAGGGCTTCTCGGGAGGGTCCCACACCTGCTCTCTACTCTGCCATCATTTCCTGCCCCCCCAACATGGGAACAGTTGTAGCCACAGAAGATGAAGACATCAGCACTGTACAGGGACCCTAAAATGGCCCCAGGAGAGTCAGGTCCAGCTTTCTCGAGGTTGTTGAGAAAGAAGAGGCAATTGCCATGGGATCTGGATTTCATATTGAGGAAACTCAGGTCAGTCTCATCCCCTCTTTGGGCTTCAGTTTTTCCCTTGAGTATGATGAAGGGCTGGGACAGACAGTTGCTAACAGTTGATGCTTCCCTAAGGAGGTGCCTCCTGGGAGACTTGGGGGCTATGGGTGCTGCCTGTGGGAGCAGGAGCCCCAGAGCAGGGCGGGAGTGCTTTCATCTGTGACATGCTTATGTTCATAAAAAGCACTGTTAAACAAAAGAAAACAAAAGAAACACGAAAAAGCTTTGTCAGTCATCGTTTTCCAAGTTTTCTGTGTATTTTTTCATCAGAAGACAAAATGTGATTCGACCATATGTTGAGCCAATTGTTCCCCAAACAGAATTTAAACATTTGAACACGTTTGCAAGAAGGAAGCAGAGTGAAGGAAACAGTGGGGAGCCAAGGCTGATGCTTCAGTAAGGAGGTGTCTCCGGGGAGACTTGGAGGGCTGTGGGTGTTGCCTGGGAGGCAGGAGGCCCAGAGCAGGGAGAGAGGGCCTTCCCTGGGATCTAGTTGTATGAAAGGTCCAAGTTTGCGGGTCCCATGGTTCCAGTGTTCATTCATTCACACGCATTCATTCTAGAGAGATGAGCAGAACACTCAGCCCAAGTTAGCGCAGAACAGCATACTGGGGACTCAGTAATGAGGAGGATGGCTACGGCCCCAGCTGGACCCCATGGGCTAGCTGAAGGACAGGAAAGACACTAGGGAATTGCAGGTGCTGGGATGAGAGGGGATGCATGGGGGCAGGGGAGGGTCCAGAGGGACAGACACCCCGGCACAGGCCTGAGCAGGGATGAGCCAGGCACCAGCATTTCCAGAAGGGAGGGGCACACGTGTGAAGGGCCCATGGGGGCTGTGACAGTCTGTGGGGCTGTTGTAACAGGAGCTGGGAGCTCCGGGGAGAGTTGCGAGGTGGGGCTGGGGAGGCTGGCTCTTAGAGATCTGGTCACCTGTGGCCTGGGAGACACGTGTCGGGGCAGGGAGATGATGGGATCGCTCTGTTTTGTTTGAGACTTTATGCCCTCCCCCGATAAATTGTCAGGTCAGCTGAGGCCCAGAGAGGGTCGCCAGCTGGCCACCTTAGGCCGGGTCACACCCTCAATTCTCATGTTTTATAATTCAAGGCCAGTCCCTGGAAGAAGTTGGCAGGTGCTCCTGGGAGTGACCTGGTCCCTGAAGTCAGAGCTGCAGGTAACTCAGAGAGCCTCGAGTCCAGCCCTCTGGTACGGATGGGAAAACAAAGGCAGAGGGAGATTATTGCTGTCATCCAGTGAGATGACGGCAGAGGCAGGATCAGAGCCCACTCACATGGCCTCCTAGCGCACAGTGTCCCCTCCCCTTAAAGCACTAGACAGTGACCAGCAACCTGTGGTGTGAGCAGCTTTGATGAAGGTTCTGGGAAAGGGGAAGTCTTCCTTCTCTAGTCCTGCATAAAGGAAGTGGGCACAGGCCTCAGCTGCACGAACCTTCCCAGACAAGGCAGGACCCAGTGATGGCAGGCGCCACACCAGAGTAGGCAGGGCAAGAGGCAGGTGGATGCCAGGCGCCTCGGATGCTGGGGCGGGTAAGGGCTGCAAACCTAGGACAAAGGGCTATGGATGAATTTGGTGGCTGTGAGATGGAGCCAAGCTGTTGAGCCAGGGCAGCTCAGGGACAGGGAAGTGCTGGGGGAGGGGTGGCGGTGGCCTGCCGGGCAGAGCTGTCTCCCTCCCACCCTCCAGCCCTCCTGTTAATGCTACCCCAGCACCCTGCAGTGTCTCAGATGAAGGAGAGCTGACAGATGCACACAAATACGGTTTGGTTCAAAGAATGAGCTTAATTAGGCATTTATGCCCATGGTTGTGAGTCCAAAGTTCTCTCTCTTTTTGGCATGTAATCCAGGAATGTTATTGAAGATGGTTTACAGAGGAGTATCCACATAGCTGGAAAGCGATCAGGCAGATGGTCCCATTGTCAAAGCTGACCTTTCCCTCCCACCTCTCAAGTAAGTGCCACAGGCTTAGACCCTGGCAGGGCTCACAGCAGAGGCCTCGCTGTGCGGA
This sequence comes from Suricata suricatta, assembly GCF_006229205.1. Taxonomy (NCBI): domain Eukaryota; kingdom Metazoa; phylum Chordata; class Mammalia; order Carnivora; family Herpestidae; genus Suricata; species Suricata suricatta. Next base: position 36,477,028 of record NC_043715.1, on the reverse strand, counting down.
ACACTGGGCCCCTTCCAGCTGGCCTGGACCCAGACCTGGAAGACACGAGGCCTCTGGGAGGTCAGGCTGGAAAAGCCTGTTACATGGTACAAGATGGGGCATCTGGGGCCCCAGCAGAGAGCCGCTCATTGGAGTCTGCACTGCACAGAGCAGCATCCTGGCCCAGAGCCCCCCAGGTGGGAGCCCCAGTACTCCCCGGACCAGGAGGAGGGGTGTCTGGCTTGTCATCCTCAGACTGATAAGGCTTGCAGAAGAGCATTTCTGTCCTGGGCTCAGGGGAGGATGAAAGCTATGGCCTGGGCTCTGGAGGATTCCCAGGGGATCATTTCCTTCTCGGCTTGCTCCTGTTTCTCTTCCTGGTTTCTTTCTTCTGACTCCCTCTTTCTGCCTCTCCCTGCTACCACCTCACCTTGTCTGTCTGTCTTTCTACTCTTCTCTAGAGGGAGTTCCAGCCCATTTAAAGTCCATCTTCTCTCTAAAGCTTTCCTCTACTGTCCAGCCTGGCATCAGAGCCTTTCCCCGTCTTCCCTCCCTCCCGTTCCCCTCCTTCTCCCATGGGCTCCTTGTGTTCACTCCAGGCGAGCCTCCAACCAAGTGCATTTCTGCTTCCAGCCCTTTGCTCATGGCTCACCCCACACCCCGACCTAGAATTTTCCCCCCTGCTGCTTGTCCAAATCCATATTCCTGTGGCCTACAACCTGCTTCCTGGCCTCCTCCAGCAGAGACAGTGTAAGCTTGGCTCAGGGTGTGCCTGCAGCACCTGCCCAGCTATACCTGCCTTATTTCTCATGCACAGAGAAGGGCAGTATAGCCAAATAATTTCCCACACAGTTTCCCCACAAGGAGTAACCTGGGTAATGTGGTTAAAATAATGTCTGCTCCTTTGCACAAGCAGACTGCCATGGGCCCCGTGAGTCAAATAGTCAATGTGCCCAGTCCTAGAGGCAAACGGCTCTTGGAATTGCTGTGCCCGGCACCCTTCCTCTGGCTGAAAGGGGCAGAAGCCAAGAATGAGACTCGCTTCGTTCTGTGCTCAGAGAATGACACCCCATAAGGGCAGAATGTTCTGTCCCAGCCATCGAGGCCCACAGCACAGACCCAGCTGCCCAGGTTGTGGTAAGCACGCCCTGTAGTTTGGGGTCTCCCTTGCCTGGGGCCCCTGCAGGAATGGTGTGTGGCACTCTCCAGCTTTAGCCTCTGCAGAGGTGCCTCTAGGGCCTCAGGGGTGACCCTAGGAGCCCGTGGAATGCCCAGGCCCCTTGAGTGAGAGCTCTGCAGGTGCACTCTCCCATCTGCTAAGATCCATCTGGCCGTCTCATCACGTGAGGGCAGACAAGGCTGTTTTATTTACGTGGCTGTTCGAAGACACAGGGTATTGAGGCCACACGCACACTGCGTTGGTGGGCCAAGCCTCGCCGAGATCTCACTGAGTCTTACTAGCGGTGGGCCTGGCCGCTCCAGGAAGAGAGGCAGACTCCAGGAGGCTGCTTGGGGCTGCAGGAGTCTTGCTGCACAGCCGAGCCTGTGGCTTATGGTGGAGGGGCAGCTGGAGTGCCCCCAGGCCCATGCTGTCCCCCTCAGGGCAGCTCACATTTTCTGGAGGCCACAGGTGCCTGCCTCTGCCTGGAGCCCCGTGGGACCTGCAGTGTAATGGGACTGTTTAGCTGCCCGTCTGTTCCTGGGGACTGTAGGGGTGGACAGGAAGGCCATGTTGCCATTTACCCTCTGGCCCCAGATGGGGCTGCTGTCCTCTACACACCACAGAGGGACTGAGGCCCGGAGTGGGCAAACGGACCAGCTGGGAGAGTAGATTGAGAAGATAGGGGCTTGGTGACTGCTTCAAGAAGGCCTAGTGCATGGGCAGAAGGAGGGAAAGGCCTGACAGGTTCTGGGGGCCACGAAGTCTGTCCCTTCTGAGACCCCATGCTGAGGGCCCCTTCGAGGGGGAAGATGTCCGGGAGCAGGGGGAACACGGGGGAGCGGCACAGCTGTCAGGGCCCGAGGTGGGCAGTCAGGGGTCTGCTCTCATTCTGGCTCTGTGCTCACGCATGGCCAGGCCTTGGCCAAGATGCATAACTGACCGGTGATCCGGCAGTGCAGATACTCAAGTGGTAAAGGAGATCCTTCCCTAGCACACGTGAAGCCCTCACTGACTGGCCACTGTTCCTGCTATTACCACTCCCACAGCAGGGTCCCTCTGGGAACCGAGAGACTGTGACTGGGTGGAGAGCAGCTCCCATTCAGAGGCTGGTGACCTGCTTCAGCCCATCTGGATGTCAGCACGGGGAGAGGAAGAAGGTTGCCTTCCAGCTTGATGGACATGGGTTAGAGATGCAGAGGGCTTCCTGATGGAGTGAGATTGGGCCCTCTGAGGAGCTTCCTCCCAGAGTTCTTTGAGGGCAGGAGTGACTGAAGTGTCCCCCAAGTCCAGGCACCCCGACTCAGAGTCCTCCCTGGTGGGGGAGTGGGAGAGGCTCATGGTCTGGTTCAGGCAGCTCTTGCACCTCCTCTCCTTTACCCGGGGCAGGAGGGCCCTGGAGGAAGGCAGGATCCCACCTGGCCCAAGCCGTGCCACCCCGGCCTGGGCTCATGGGTGAGGTGAGCCTTCTGGAGGTCTCTCCCAGGCAGGGGCTGGGGAGGGGACAGAAGACAGGGTTGACAAACCAGCTGGTCGGGAGAAAAGTGTCTTTGGAAATCCTGAAGAGCTGAGTCACTTTGTAAGAATAGGCAGGCAGCCAGTAGGATCTGTATTCATGTCATACAGTCTTTAGACACTCCATCTTAGCATTTTTTATTTAATCTATTTTATCTTTCGGGACAGGAGGGAAGGATAATGGAAAGAGAGTCTGTTCACGCTGGGCCTGGCAGCAGGCTTGGAGGGCCCCTCCTCCGAGTTTTGTGCTCTGCACACCTTGACGTGGCAGGAAGGCCCTGAGGATGGGCAGGCACAGAGAGGGGTGGCTGGCGTCTGCCCCCAGTGGGCATGGCACAAGTCCACCTGCACCCAGCCTCCGCCCCCCTCTGCTGCCTCCCCTCTGGGCCCTCCGGCAGCCTGGTGGGCATAGGGTTTCCCTGTGGGGACTCTGGAGCCCGGAGGGGTTGAGGAATCTGTGCAGGGCACAGAGAGGCTCCAGCTTTAGGAGACGTGAAGCTGCCCCTTTCCCCAGCTCCAGGGCTCCGTGTGTGTGAGGGAGAAGAGTCACCCACGGGCCTCAGAGAGAGCAGTACCCTGCCTCCCGCTTCTGTCTCCCAGTGTGAGAAACACGTTCCTCCTCCCACACTCCAACGTCTCTGGAGCCGGGGTTTGCTGTGTAGGAGGGAAGAGGTATGTGGACTCGGTTTGTGGTCTGTTTCACTGGGATTATCTCCTGCTGGTGACAGGAGTCCAGCCAGTGGGCATGGATTTCTGCTTGCCCCTGTGTCCAGAGGCCAGGCGGCCTCCAAGGACTGGTTACATGAATGACGCTGCTGCTGTGGTGAGGCCGTGGGGGGGCCTGCGGGGACAGAGCCCACTCCCTGTGCTAGCTGGGAGCTCTATGAAGGTGGAGACTGTATCTGGTTCATCCTAACCCTAGGCCAAACATGCAGCATATAGGAGACCAGCAGACCCCAACCTCATGCCCACATCTACTCAGCGCCCACTGTTCCCATGCCTGGCACTGTCCCTATCTCCTTAGGGCCTGCTTGAGCACAAGCCGGCTCGACCCACACAGTGCAGCAGCCTGGGAGTGCTGGCGAATCAGTGCCCTGGGACCCAAGGATGTGTCAAAGCGAGTCCATGCACCCTCCAGCCTGCTCACGTCAGGGCTCAGCTCTAAAGCTTGTTGGGAACATCTCTCTAATGCCCTCAGCAGCAGCATGCTTATTGTCAGACTCTGCTATGACCACTGCCCCTTCCCTACCCGCTGCCTCACTTCCATGTGAGTGCTTTCTGGGATCACCTTCTACATAACCTGTTTGTGTCCAAATCCTTAACCTCAGGGTTTTGTCTGGGGAAGCTCACGGAATGGTTGGGGATGGAGGCACAACTCAATGGATGGGTGCCACGAAGAAGCCCACACCCTCCGGGGCATACAGTGGAGGTCCTTGTCTTGACAGGTTGGTGCTCTGGGACCCTGGGAGGCCTTCCTCTGCCTGGGCACTCACTGATAGCTATGCACAAATGCATGGGAGTCTTCTTGGCCATCCCCAGCAACCACAGCATTTGGTTTCAACCAGCCCATCTGTGCTCTTCACACTTTGCAAGGATTCTAGAAACCTGGTGTCTTTTGTGGGCAGTGCAAGCACTTTGTTTCTAAACACAGTCTCCCTCCCCAGGAGATCATGTGTTACAGTAGGCCTTGCAATGCCAGGACCAGGGAAAATTCCAAGATGTAAGTCATATCACTCTTGGCCACCTGCACGCCAGGCATTTCATTGCTCTGACTGATGGGCTCTGATGTGATTAAAGAAGCAGTACCTCAGGCCTGGAGATCAATAGATGAGAAAAAGCAATTCTTAAAAACAAAACAGAACAGAACAGTAATTGCAGATGCATTTTCAATTAGATTGACTAAGTAGATGTCAATACCTCTGCCTGTGGGGACTGGAGTTGCGTGTCCAGGCGTCTTCCCTGGAGCTCATGGCCTGGCCTCAGCCCCTTGGGACCAGCTTGGGAACAGCCACAAGCCCGGGGGAGTGGGGGGAGGGCAAACCCCATGGTTTCCTATATCCTGAGGAAATCACTGTCATCCTCAAAGAAGGGCAGACCGACAGAGGCTGTCTGTACCCTGACAGTGGCTCTCTCCATCTCTTGCCTCACTCTCCTTTCATTCTCTAGTCCATTCTTTTCCTCTTTCTCTTTCCTACCCACCTTCCTTCTTTCATTTCTCCTGAAGAACAAAGGGGAAAGGACCACAGCAAAATGTCTTGAGAGGATCCAAATTCTGGTGCTGCACGGTGGGATTCTGTCTGGGCAGAGGCGTTGGGGTTCCGTGGCTTGTCGGTGCTGCACCTCACCAACAGCCTGCCTGCTTCTGCACAGACCCACGCGCTGTGGTGGTCCTGACTTCTAGAGAGATTATACATCTAGCAGTTCCGGGGTGCAAACCTCAAGAAACTGTCATGGAGAAGGAGTCCAGTGTCTGCTGTCCAGCGCACCGGAGTGTGAGAGTGGGTGGGCAGTGCCGGGGCTTGGGTACATGGGCCTCTGACGCCTGCCCATTCATTCTCCACTCCCAAGGCCCTCCCTTCCCTCATGTCTATGTTCCCCGCACCTGGACAATGCCAACAAGCTCATGGCCAGAAGTTTTGGAGGACAACTGTCTTGTTAATGGTTCTATTCTCAGAGCTTCACATAGTGTTGGGCCTGTAGTAGGTGCTCAGCAAATATTGTTAATTAAAAACAAGACCTCTGGACTTTCCCCAGGTTCCTGTAGGGATTCCATCTCCTTTTCTAGGAGACTCATTTTTCCCTGGGAAAAAGTGCAGTCTCCAATGAACAGCCCTAGGGTCTGCCTGGAGCAAATATATTGCTGCAGCCTGTCAGGGGTCAGCAGCCAGGTGTAGATCTTCATACGCCTGTCAGAGAAAGAGGCGTGTAATTAAATATTATTAAATGGTCTCAGAGTCATCCAACTTCATCAGCACAGGTGTCTGTTGACCTTGAGTAATTGCCGGCACTTGGCAGGAGGCGGCAGTCCTAGGGAAGAGAATCCTGTCTGAAGGGACCTCACTGGTATTCCCTGCTTGGCCACCTTGGGCAGCATGCCCTTCCCGGGATACTCTCCAGATGGGAGGAAGCGCCAGACAGGTGCTGAGGAAGCTGGTGCCTACGCATGTCCTGTGTACCTGCACTCCAGGTCTCAGGACCCCACAGAGCTTGGTATTATTTACTCCTTCACTGTAGGTAAGGGTTCTTGGTAAGAGGGGAATGTGGCTGAGGCAAGTTTTGAACCAGGTCTCGCTGGCTCCCAAGCCCATAGCCTTTCAGGGCTGCTCATGGCCTCCAGATGGGGAGAGGAGGGGTGGGGAGAATGGCTGAAGCCCCTGCAGATGTGCTGGGCCTAAAGTCCACCAGGCCCTAGCTTTGCAGGAAGCATGAGGCTGGCCAGATCACTCTGGACCATGCACACAGGGGCCCCTGCTGTCTGAGCGGAGCTCCATAGTGTAGGACCAGACATAGACAGCTGCTGGTTGGAGTATGGCAGGTCCCCTTTCTCCCCCTAGCTAAGGGAGCAGGCAGCACTCCACTGATGGGGCATGGGTGGGGAGATGTGTTTAAATTCATGTTGAGACTCATATTTCTCATGATGCTTCCTGTTCTACCATTTGAGATTCAATCCCTAGGGTTAATTATACTCTTGTTCAAGTTTCTCCTAAAGCTCATGTCTCTCAGGGTGTATGTGAAGTGGGGTGCTGATATCTCTCCTGCAGAGGGCACCTCCCTTAGCAGATACTGGCTTCTCATCTTGGCACCAGGCTGCTCAGGGCCTGGCTGCTCCAGGAGGCTTATTGAGTGAATGCATGATTGGCACATTCAGGAGAGGTGGGGCTCTGGGTTCCTAAGCCTGAGGAAGGAGGAGCCTGCCGACAGGTGACTCCTTGCCTCCACAAAGCCCAGGCCCCTGGGAGAAAAGACGAATGCCTCTGCATGCAGTGTACTGTGCAACTTTCCGGGGGGGTTGGCATAATTTCCATCCCTTCCTCATTCCTGGTAAATCAGCTGGCTCAAAGGAATACCCAGTGTCCCCCAGGCAGGGCCCACACCGGTGCAGGTGTTGCATGAGCAGACACAGCCAGGCTAGGAGCTTCTCAGGAGCCTTAGGGTGATATGCTGATATGCCCATAGTTAAGAGTGAGGGCACTACTCTCATGGGATTCATGATTGCTATTTCAGTGGTCAGACCTTGAAGTGCAGGAAGACAGGAGTCAAAAGGTCAAAGGGACACATTTTATGCCCTTGCTTCTCCATCTGCCAATCAATCAATCAACGGACCACTGTAGGCCTGCTCCCCTGTCCCTGTGGAGGAGAGAGGAGGAAGGTCCAGACTTAGGGACCCTGAGCCCTTCTTGGTCCACCCCAACCCTACAGAGGTTCCCTGGACTTCTCAGCCAGAGGAGACCTTCCCCTTGTCCCTGGCTGTGAAAGGGCATTTCTTCCTCTCCCTCACCTTCTTCAAGTGCAGGCAGCACATTCCTAGCTTGGTGCCTTCCACGTGCAATGATGCTCTGAAGTACAGCTCTCGACGGCACTCAACTGTTTCCTGAATCTAAGTGGCTGGAGGTCAGTGAGTTTGTCTGTGAAATCCTGCAGAAATTCCAAGGGATAGACAGGAAGAGAAGCCAAGGAGACAGGGTCCTATAGATTGAAGGGAGCACCTATTCACAGAATGTTCCTGAAGTCCCTGAGGCCTGGTCCAGGAACTGTGCTAGCTGAGCACCTGAGGTAGACTCGCAAGAATACCCAAGGCTGCAGCTTCTGGAACCAAGGAGGCTCAGACACATGCAGGGAGTACCCCTTCCAAGTCCAGGTGCTGGGGAGGGAAGCAAGAGACATGATAGTCCTCTCTGGATAAATTTCACGGCAGCTCCTCCAGGGAGGACGTCTGCAAGGTCCCAGAGCTTTTATCCTGGGGTTGAAGATTCCTCGTGTATGTGTGTGTAAATGTGTGTGTGTGTGTGTGTCTGTGTGTGTGTATAAGCGCATGTGTATACCTGTTATTGTGTGTCATATGTGCTTAAGCATGTGTGTGACATTGTGTGTATCCCTATATGTACCTATGTCTCTATGTGTCTTGTGTGCTCATACTGGAGTGCCCGTGTGCCTGTGCTCACATCTCTGTGTGTCTTTGTGTGTACTTATGTCTATGTGTGTGTGCACATGTGCACTCACATCTGTGTGTGCCCACAACTGTGTCTGTGTGTGCACATGCTTGTGTGCCTGTGACCATGCTCCTATCTATGTGTGTTTCCGTGGGAGATCACGTGTGCATGCTCCCAAGAGGCTGAGTACGGCTGCCTTCAGCTCTCTGTGGCTGGTCGCCTTTCTCCTGTCACCCTTGCTAATTTACCTCTTGCCCCCATCCAACTCTGTCCCTAACCTGTGCAGGAACACATGTCCTGTGGGGCTCTTCTCTCGCCAGCATGGGAGGCCTGACACTGCAGAAGCAAAGCTTATTAGCTGTGGAAACTAATAAATTATCTGAACGGCCAGATGTGGGAGTGGAAGTGAATTCCTGGTCCTGGGTTTCCAGACCCATGTCAGCCTCCAGCTCCTCACCCTGCATACCCTGCTGTCGCTTTGTGTTCTCATCTGTGCACTGGGGACTCTGATGACCCTGCAGTTGCATTTAAGATGACAAATGTTAAGTCCCAGGACCATGTCAGGCACAGCTTCTCTGGAAATGCTTGTTTTGGTCCCTTCAGTGGCCACTCACTGTTCTGGTGGAGGGACCGGGGAGGAAAAGTCCTGAGTACATTTCCTAGTTGCATCTGGGGTCAGACACAAAAGTGGATGCAGACTTGGGTTCTGGGGAATTCAGTCTGCATGGAAGAGCATGTCACACTGCTCCATTTTATTAGGATTGTTATTAATGTACATAATCATAGCAATTACGAATAATAACGGCTTCAACAATAGCATACATTCGCCGAGTGCCAATGATGTGTCAGTCACCGAGCACCGTGTGTCACAGTAATCCACTATTCCTATTGCCCTGTAACACCCCCATTTTATAAATGAGAAAACAGAGCTCTCTGTCCATATGTGCACTTGGTTACATCATTTATAAGATAAAATCAAGAGTGAGTATGTGATGAGCTTGGCAGTCTGAAGTTTTGGGGTCCAAACTCAGGCACGCCACCTACAGATCTCACGAATGCAAGCAAGGCATTGCCTTGAATTCTCACTGAGCACTGCTCTATTTCTTAGCTGAGACGTTCTCCACGTCACCACTGGGTCTCTGCATGTGCTCCCAGGCAGGCCTGGACCCCAGGGATGAGGACTGGAAGTCCACTCTGCCAACGGCTCTTGGGCTGGGGAAGGCCATTGGGCTGGGAGGTAACATTCATTCATTACTGCTGCTTCTCCCCTAGACACGGATTAGTGGTATTACCCCTGACAGCTCTAAACACGCCAGTGCTGTTGCTGGTGAGCCCAGGAGTGCCCCTATGGTTAAGGATCTGCAGGGGCCTTCATTATAAACTGATTATAAACACTGCCATTTAAAATCACATCGAGATGGAACTTGAGAGAGAGACGTTGTCAGCTTGGCTGCAAATCTCATTGGAAATTGAGATTTGACTTAAAAATTTCTGATTTGTCCCAAGCCCTTCCTGGGCTTTTTGATGGGATCAGGGGCGGGGCCTTAGGTGGAGTCAGGCTGCCCTGTGGGCCTAGGAGAACCCATTGAAACCTGTTCGTTTTTCTGTGTGTTCAGACGCTGCTGGTTGCCCTGGGCACCTGGGGCTTCACAGCGGTTCTGCTCAGGGGCCTGGCAAGTGGCAGCCGCTCCCAGTAGGGCACCTAACCGTAACCCAAGAAGCCACCTAAAGAATGGGCATTTTGTAATTAGATCGGGAACCCTGTGTCTGCATTCCATTCTTGAGTCTCTGTGGGTTTGGTCTCCCTCCTGCTCTCTCACTGGGACTCTTTCTCTAGTTTTCTTGCAGACACCTGCTCCTCTCTCCCTGCTCATCTTTTCCTGTCCATGTGCCCATCTGTCCTCCCCCACCCCCGAAGGCCTGCATGTCTGTGTCCATTTCTATTTCCCTGTTTGAATCTCCCCCATTTCTCTCCCATTTCCAGTCTTCTCCCCCACCTCACTCTCTTCTATTTGTGACATTCATTCAGCACCCTTGTTCCCACAAGCTCTGTAGTAATTGTGTAAGGGGTGACCTCTAGCAAGGCAGAGGATCCTGCCTTTTCTCCAGTGTGGATCTTCTCAGGCCCCAACCCCAATGACCACATGTGCCCCTGTAGCCAGGTCCCCAGTGAAGACGACTCCAAGTAGGAGTTAACCCCTGACATGTGATGGAGCTGACTTGCAACTTCTTAAAAGCCTTTTGTAAATTTCCGGGCTGACGGGGCAACTCTGCTGAGGTCAGCAAGACACCCCACCTGGTTCAGTAAGTTTGTCACTGATATATCTTTTGAGGTTGGAACTATGAATCCCCATTTAAAGATGTGAAATTAAGGCCTAGAGAGGTAAGGCAATTTGCTCAAGGTCATCCCACTATAATGTGCTGGGGCAGATATTTCCATGCAGGCCTCTCTGAATCCAGTTCTAAGTGTTCCACTTAGTCACACAGGAAGGATCTCTGTGATGGGGGTAATAGATTAATTGCTGTAACAAATTTCTGTGACTTAACATTATAACAGTTTACTCAAACTATTGAAATGAATTCACATGGCCGTGAACTTTGGGGTAACTTGTTACACAGCAACAAGACCGGGAGCTCCTGGTCAGGTGGCTCTCCTGGGCACTGTCCTCTAAGTGGCACCTCAAGGACCCAGGCTCCTTCCATATTGTGGCTCTGCCATCACCTCGGGCCTCCTATTCCGTGGCTGGGATCTGTATTCCTACCTAGTAGACAAGAAAAGAGTAGAGGGTTATGGAGGAGACTTGAGCCAGCTGGGACTGGCCAGCATTCAGATGCTAACTACAAAGGAACCTTGGAAGTATGGTCTACTTTTGTGCCCTGGAGGGAAAGAGAAACGGTTTGGTGAACAACCAGCTAGTCAATCCCATAGGAAGTTTTAGTCTGTTTTCAGTCTCACCTCCTATGCCTTCTTGGCCACCACCTGTTAACAAGATTGCATTATTTCTTCACAAGTTTTCCTTCCTACCCCATCCTCACTTTGGCTCATCCAGGGAAGAATCCCATTAACTTTGGTCTCAGCCATGTGCCTTGCTGGCACCAGTGGATAGGAGTCAGTGTTAGATGTGTCACATCTGACCGGAGGCTTTAAAGGCAGTTGTGTGGTTTGGCTTGGTCTTTTGCACTCCTGCCTTGCACCTTGAGAAGAGTGTGCCCCCATGCATCTGTTTTTTCCTTAGCCTGTGTCCTTGAGTGGAAGATATGAGCAGCACTTGGCCCACAGGCTACGGTAGAGATGCCTCAGCCAACTTGCAAACCTGTGAACAGTAAACAAATGCTTGTTGTTGGCTGCTGCTCTTTTGTCATTCTTTGTTGCACAGCATTATTGGGTCACAAGCTGACCCATAAGCTTACTGCACAATAGAGTGATGCCCACACACCCTGAGCACACCTCGCTCTCCCACCCTCCATGGAGAAATCTGCCATTGGCCTTCATTTAAAGCCTTTGTTCAGGATTTCTTCAGAGCCCAGCCCCAGGCTAGATCCCTTCAGGGAAACTTTTGTAATATTCTTAGTTGTTAGGTGTTGTGAAGAGGCAGAGGCTGCTGGCCCTTGGGTTCAATTCTTATCCCTATTTTTCTGGTTATCCTGTATTTCTCTACTCCCTGGATAGTGTGCCTTTGGAAGGCAGGCATCATATTAACTCCTCTTTTCTCTGGCCACTTCTGTGCTCCATATGCATTAGATGGTCAGACAATGTTTGCTAAACTAGATTGACCCGAATGTCTGTTCCTTGTAATGGGAGGCCCATAAGGGCACATCGAGTGCTGGCAGGCATTCCTGGCAGTGCTAAGCCCCATGCTGAGTGCTTAGATGATGGATCTGTCATTGTCTATGGGGATGAGAGGCTGGGCTGCCTCCAGCACTCTTGGCTAGAGGCCTAGGTTCAGCACAAATGTGATCCCTCTCACTCTCACTGAGATCTTGGCATCCAGAGCCTGTGTCAGGAGGGAATGGTGCCACCTCACACACCTGGGCCAGACATGCCTTGGGGAAGCCAGCAGGTGGCACTAGCAATAGCCCTCAGCTTCCAGCGTAATACTGCTGTGGTTCTCAGAGCACAGGCCACAGCTTGGGGCCTGGCCCTGCACTGGAGGGAAATTCATTTGTATCAAGATGCTTGGATATGCCTCAGTGTTGGTATTTGTGGGCCTGGTGACAGGGTATCCTTGGGCTCAGTTGTGCTCCTCACAGTGTGGGTAGTAACCCTGAGTCCTGAACAGACTTGTACACCAGGCCCAGCCCAACTAAAGGCTATTGATACATAGATATACCTGGGTCATGGGGACCACATCTGGGTCACAGAACATGAGGTCACAGGGCAGCAACACAGTTAAGCTTCATTCTTCTCAGAATTCTACTAAAGTCAATTCTGCCATAAATAGAAGGGCACTCCTGTTTTCTCTCTGCAGAGACAGAGGTGAGTGGTACAAACGTAAGTGCAGTGGGGAATTCAGGTTTTGCTAGTTATCCATTGCTGTGTAACAAGTTACCCCAAAGTTCGTACCTGAAGACAGCAGCAGGTAAGGAAGAAGTAAAACTTCCACTGTTTGTAGGTCGCGTGATAGTTTATACAGCAACCCCCAAAGACTCCACCAGAAAACTGCCAGAACTGATAAATGAGGTCAGTACAGTTACAGGATGCAAAATCAATATACACAAATCTTGTTGCTTTCTATATGCTAAAAATGAAGTAGCAGAAAGAGATATTTAAGAGAACAACCCCATTTATAATTGCACTAAAATAATACAACATGTAGCAATAAACTTAACCATGGAGGGGAAAGACCTGTACTTTGAAAACTATAAAACATTGATTAAAAACATTAAAGAGGACCCCAAAAATGGGCAGATATTCAATACTCATGGATTGGAAGAGCCAATATTGTTAAAATGTCGAGGCAACCCAAAGCAATCTATGAATGTAATGCAATCCCTACCAAAAAACGACAACATTTTTCACAGACATAGAACAAACAGTCCTAAAATTTATATGAAACCACAAAAGACCCTGAATAGCCACAGGAATCCAGAAAAAGAAGATCAAAGCTGGAGGTATCACAATCCCAGGTTTCAAGATATACTACAGAACTATAGTAATAAAAACAGTATGATGCTATAAGAAAAGTTGGCCCATAGATCAGTGTGACAGAATAGTGAGTCCAAAAATAAATGCATACTTATATGGCCAAATAACCTACAACAGAGGAGGCAAATGTATACAATGAGGAAAAGGTAGTCATCAAAAAATGGTGCTGAGAAAACTGGACCACACCTTGCAAAGAATGAAACTGGACAACTTTCTTACACTACACACAAAAATAAACTCAAAATGAATTAAAAACCTAAATGTGAGACTTGAAATCTTAGAACTTGTAGAAGAAAACAAGGGCAGTAATTTCTTTGACATTGACTATAGAAACAGCCAATGTCAAAGAAATTCTCAGGGCAACAAAAAGCAAAATTAAATTATTGGGACTCATCAAAATGAAAAGCTTTTGCACAGTGAAGGATACCGTCAATAAAACAAAAAGGCAACTTATGGAATGGGAGGAGATATTTGCAAATGATGTATCTGATTAGGGGTTAGTGTCCAAAATACGTAAAGAACTTCTACAACTCAACACCAAAAAACACAAATAATCAGATGAAAAATGGGCAAAGAACCTTGAATAGACATTTTTCCAAAGAAGACATGCAGATGGCCAAAAGACACATGAAAAGATGTTCAACATCCCTCATCATCAGGGAAATACAAATCAAAACCACAATGAGATATTATTACTTTAGTCAGGATGGCTAAAATAAAAAACATATTAAAAAAGAGAATAACAAGTGTTGGTGAGGATATGGAGAAAAAAGGAGCCCTTGTGCACTGTTGGTGGGAATGTAAACTGATGCAACCACTGTGGAAAACTCAAAAAGTTCAAATGTATTATCATATGATCCAGTAATTATATTACTGGATATTTACCCAAAGAAAACAAAAATACTAATTTGAAAACATACATGCACTCCTATGTTTATTGCAGCATTATTTACAGTAGCCAACATACGGAAGCAACCCAACTGTCCACACATAGATAAATGGATAAAGAAGGTGTGGTATATACATACAATGGAATATTATTTAGCCATAAAAAAGAATGAAATCTTACCATTTGCAACAACATGGATGGATCTAGAGGGTATAATGCTAACTGCAATAAGTCAGTCAGAGAAAGACAAATACTATATGACTTCATTCATATGTGAAATTTGAGAAACAAAACAAATGAACAAAGAAAAAAAAGAAACAAACAAAAGCCAAACTCTTTTTATTTTATTTACTTATTTTAAAAAACAGACCCTTAAATACAGAGAGCTGATGGTTACCAGAAGGCAGGTGGGCAGGGGGGTTGGGTGAAATAGGTGAAGGGGATGATGAGCACTAAGAAATGTATGGAAGTGTTGAGTCACTATACTGTACACCTGAAACTAATATAACACTGTATGTTAATTATACTTCAATAAAAAATAAAAAATACAGCAACAACACCAAACATGTATTATCCTCAAGAGTTTCTACGTGTTAAGAGTTCAGTGTGACTTGGCCAAGTGGCTTTGGCTCAGGGTCTCTCATGAGATTGCCGTCATTGGAAGGCTTCCAAGGTGGCTCCCTCACAGGACTGGTTGGTAATAGTTGTTGGGAGACCTCAGTTCCTCCTTCATAGTTGCAGCCCCACCGTCTTGCTTCACTGTCCAGGTAACCTGACTGGCTTCACTCAGAGCAAGCAATCTGAGAGACAGAGAGAAAGAGAATCAATCTAGGCAGAAGCTATTCTTCCAATGCAGGCCTTGGAAACTGTACGGCAATACTTCTACCACATTCTATTCATTAGATGTGAGTCATTAAGTATGGATGTGAAGTTAGATTTTATTTTTTGAAGGGAGGAGGTCAAAGTTTTGTAGATGGATTAAAAGCCATCATACAAAACTAATGGAGGACCAGGGGGAGGGGAAGAGGGAAAGAGAGTTGGGGAGAGAGGGGGACACAAAACCTGAGAGACTATTGAGTATTGAAAAGGACCCGAGGGTTGAAGGGGGAGGCGGAGGGAGGAAAGAGGTGGTGGTGATGGAGGAGGGTACTTCTGGGAAAGAGCACTGGGTGTTGTGTGGAAACCAGTTTGACAATAAACTATTTTTTTTTAAAAAGCCATCATACATATGAAAAAAAGGAAAAAAGTAACTTTTCAGGTCTGCAGTCACTCATCCTCACCTGTTATATCTTCTTGCTTTCCATCTCCAGTATGGAACACAAAGGGCCTGTAGCCCAGTGGGAGGTTTGGGCAGCAAGGACAGCCCACCCACATGGACCACATAAGGTGGGACAGCAGCAAGTCACTAGAAAATACTTCCACGTGTTGGGAAGGCCGTGCCTGGGTTGAGACGCTGGGTGAGGGTGTGTCTGTGGTGGGCTGGAGGTAGGTTGGTGGGAGAAGCACCTGCGCTGGCAGAACCCATTGTCCTGGAGCCACGGGAGGTCGAGAAGACAGCCACATGGTGGGCCGGACTTTGGGGACCTTGGAGTGGCTCTTGGGCCAGCACCTTCATGCTCCGATCCAGGGCACAGGCCCAGGGAAAGAAGGCATGCTCAAGGTCACATAATGAGCTAGAGGGGATGCACACCAGAGAGCTCCCACCTCACAGTGCTGCCTTTCCAGTGAGCTGCCTGCCAGGAGCCACTCCTGGCAGCTATAAGAGAAAAGAAAAAGCTGTTATCAACAGAGCAGGTGGGGATCGAGGCCGGAGACAGGGAAGGGAAACCACAGCGGCTGGAGGTCAAGATGGCTCTCTCCTTCCAGTTATAGGATATACGACGAGCACTTGTAAAGGGGAGGAGATGAGGATGGGACAGTGAAAGTCCATAGAAGTAAGTCAATCGATACAAGACTAAGAGATGAGCTGGTTTTTTAAGCCAAAAACAAAGTAGTAAATACAAAAGAAATACTGGCCCTAGAAACAAACATTGCTTGTTTATTGGACTAGAACACACACAGATGTGCTGTGCAAATGGCAGTGAAATACGCTCTCACGAAGCCTGCTGCTAATCAAGGAGCCAGTGACACGCACCGCGTGGTGATTACAGGAGCGTTTCCTGAGTGTCCCATGCTCCCTGCTGGCTGGGGGTGAGTCTCATTCCCCAGACCTTGCACTGTGCCTGGCCCAAGTGGCGCCAAACTTGGGGTCTTTGGGGAAACAACAGATAATCCAAGCGGAAAGGATTGCAGACTTGTTTACAGTGGCAGAAGCTTAGTTCCTGCCTTGATGGGTATTCCCAGGAACCCGCTGAAGACTGTGAAGGGCCTGAGAATCCGCAGGATGTGAAGATGCAGGGGTAGCTCTGGGACTCCGTGGGGCTGGGCATCCAGCCAGTCTCACTAGGCGAGACCCAGCAAAGCAGCCACTGCCTCCACCTTCTCTTCTCTCTCCCCTCTGCTTCCTTTTTCAGATTTCTCCTCCTGGCTTAGCCTGCTCCGGAGCCCTCCCGCCATGGAGAGGGGGCTCTAACCCCCTAACTCCAGTCCCACTGCTGCCAGGGAATAGGAGAAGTCACACATGCCATTTTCAGCATTTATTATGTGTTGGCACTGAATTAACTTCCTCATCTCATTTAATCCTCAAAACAACCTTATTAGGGAGAATTTTTATCTCCATTGTACAGAGGATCAGAGAGGTAAATTCACTTCTCAAGTTCTCAGAGCTCCTAAGTCACAGAGCTGGAATTCAAATGCAGAGCTGACGAACTGCAGGACCCTGAATTTTTAATCACTCCTCCGGATTAAGAGATTTGGGCTAGAACCTTGAATGATGGCTGTACTTGAAAGAAAACTTTAATTCTGTTGTAGAGGCTTCGTGCCATAATTAGTTCCTCAGCCTCCACAGGGGACAGCACTGTACATGGGTTACCTGTAATGACTATTAGCTACTAAGTCTTTCCTGCAAGGCCGTGAGCTCCTAGAGGGAAGGTGGTGTATCTTGTTCATATGCATCTCCTCAGAGCCTACTGAGTGTTAAATACACCAAGGATGGGCCGCCCAGCCCAGCCAACCTTTTCAGGAGCCAGTGGTGGAAAGGGGAAGTTTTCCAGAGAGCCAATGCTCACCTGGAGGCTATATGTGGGGTCTGCTGACTCCAGGGCAAGCCTTCCTGAGAATGAGATTACAAGTGGAAAAGTTGCTTCCTGACAATGTCATCAGGCACTTGGCTGGATCTAGCTTACACAAAGCTGAGATGACCCTCTTCTTATTTTCGTAAGTGAATATATTCCTATTTTTGTTTGAGCCAGCTGAGTTGGGCTTCTGTCATTTATCACCAAGGTATCTCGACCAATTCAGGGATCTCCAGTAAGTGCTATAATTTCGTGGAAACCTGACCAGACCTGGAAGTGGTCAACCCTACCTCCCCCTGCAGTTTCTGGTTATCGGTTCTGAACTCTTATGCTTCCGCTCTCTGACTATAGAATCATGGCTACTTCCCCTGCAGGATGAGCTCAAAGACCCCACAAAGCTGGGCTTGGAAGCAATTAACACAGTGCTAAAAGGGCTCATTTGTCTCCACTCTGTCATTGACGCAGCAGCCCTGGGACCACTGTGGCTATGAAAGATGGGTCTGGAAATGTCATTAAATTACACATGTGTCCACTGTGCTTGGTTATTAAGTCTTTGGCAAATCAATTCTTTATGACCTTTTAATCAAGAGCAGATAAACAAAGAGAAGAAGCTCATGGAAATTCTTCAAAGAAAACTCTAAGCGCTGTTCATCTGGGGGGGGGGGCACGGATGCCTCCAGTTCAAAGATTCCAGGAGGCTGGGGGTAGGGGCCTGGGCTCTCAGGGGAGAGGGAGGGGCTGTGTGAAGGAACAAGAGAAAGGAAGAACGCGAAGCTCAGGGCAGATGGGACAGTGACGTGCTGTGGTACTGGAGTCTAGGAAGTGCAACTCTGGTACCCCAGCCATTGCTCAGGGCTGGGCGCCAGCTCCCCTCTTTCTGGAGAGGGGCTCTTGGTCCACAGTAGCAGCCCTCCTGCTTTTGTAAGTCTACAGTGTCAGGCTGCTCCTGGGTCCTCCTCGGCAGGGGCTGCTCTGTGCCCACATTTGCCCAGACGTGCAGTAAAATGAGGAAAACAGACACAAGTGATTTTTCCATAAGACTATATTTATTCATTTTAGATGGTTTTATTTTATTCTAAGGATGACACCTTTCCCACCTTCTGGTCTTGCATAACCCTTTCTGTGGTGAAATGATCATGATTATGAAGAGTTGTTTACTTGTCATGATGAAAAGCTTCCACCCGTATGTCCACTCCCAGCCTCCTGCAGCCTGACTCCCTGCACCACTGTTGGTGGGGCACGGCTCTGCCTGGACCTCCCTGGGAACAGCACGAAGCCTGTGGGCAGGCTTCCTTCTCTCACCTGCTCGAGGGGGATACAGGGTGCCTCCCGGCCTGGAGGACCAACGTTTTCCCAGAGACCACCCATATGAGCGGGCCTTGTTTTGTGTGCACAAGCTCCCGACACCCAGTGACGACCTTGAGGTAGAGAGTTAGACAGGAATTAAGGCCCAGACTCACAAATGAAGGCTGATGGAACTCTCAGAGAAGGCAAGCCACATGCCCAGAGTCCCTCAATGGTTGGAGACAGTGCCTCAGCCATGCAGTGCCCACAGGCTTGTATCCTGTGCACAAGAGCAAAGGGCCTGAGGTCAGACCACCGGTGTTGAGGTTCTGCCTCTCCCATTCAGGATCCTGGCCAAGGTCTGTCCTCTCTGGGCAGGTTTCCTCTCTCGTCCCACAGGATAATAATGATCTAGTTTATGTGTATAGAGCAGTCGGGACACTGAGGCACAGTGTAGCTGTCCTAAGACTGCTTCTGTTGTCGTCCTCCTTTCCAGTTTCCCTGTGTGACACGGACCAGGTGCTGGTCACTTGGCTGTCACCAAACAGGCCCACCTTTCTCTTCTGAGTGCCAGGTGACTGCACTGCCAGCCCCTGTGGGTGGGTGAGGCCACAGGACTGACTCTGGCTGGCAGCACACTGTGGAGGACGTGATGTGTGTCACCTCTGGGCCCAGCTCCACAGTCACTGCATGCTGTCCCACATCCTTCCTCCACCTTTACGGAATCATGTGCTGAGACGCAGCTTCCATCAGCCTGAGCCCCTGAGTCCAATCAGGACCAGAGTCCTCCCGGGGGACCCACGGGGAGCATGCAATGAAAGAGGACTAAGCTCTGTTGTGCTGAGCCCTGAAGATGCTGGGGGTGTTCGTTACTGCCGCCTGTCCCAGCCCACCCTGACTAATGACACAGTTGGAGCCGCGGCTGGAGAGGTTCCCTTGGGACCTGGATTGGGTTGAGGCTCAGACACATGGAGAATCAGCTGCAGCCAAGATGGGCCTCCCCTGTTCTCCTCAGCTTCCTGGAGCAGCTGCCAGGGACCCCCGAGGCCCCTGCTGAGGCCCTGAGCTGGGCCCATCTCCAACAGGGAGGTTCAGCACGCTAACAATCCTTCCTAGGAATAACCCCGTGGTTACTCAGACAGTGGCTCCAGGGACCAGAGCCTCATGCAGGAGTCCCAGGGATGACTTTCTGTAGCTCCAAGGGTCGGGGGCCAAGTAGAGTTTCATGCCAGTGGAAAACAAGAAAACACACAAGTGGCCATTTCTGGAAAGTGTGGTTATTAGGACAATAAAACTATAGGAAGGGACAGAGAAAGGGTGGGAAAGGCTCTGGAAAGGCCTCTCTGAGGAGGGGATGCTGAGGTACTTGCAGGATGAGAAGGAACCAGACAAGGAGACAGGCATAGTAGGCAGTGGAGCGAGGTGAATGCTGCCCTTGTGAATCACGGTGCATCAGTTCACTACAACAGACCTTAGGTGAGGGCCCACTGTGTGCAGGCCCTGTGCTGGGTGCCAGGGGACATTCAGCGCTGTGAACAGAGGTCAGCACTGTGGCCCTCAAGGAGTTCACAAACCAGGGGTGGCCCCAGCTATAGACACACCCACCTGTGAGGATCTTGGCTCATCTGCCAGACTCCTTAAACACTAATCTAGCTAATGTTCGCTGTGGGTGAGTAACAACACACGTCCAGGAAGTGGCGATGCCGGCTCTGAACCCAGCAGCCTTCCGGCTGGGCCATCTGTTCCCCTCCATTAGTGCAGATGTGGGACTGGAAGTGTAGAAGGAGTGACACCTTGTGAGCTGGGGCCCCAGGCTGTGGGAGAGGAGAGTCTGGGGGGACAGACAACACTTGCTGTGAGGGCTGGGGGAGGCAGGCTAGGGGAGCCCCAGATGGCATTTCTGCAGGAAACCGAGCAGTCCCACTGCTATAGCTCAGGGCTATCCTGAGCAGGGAACATGGGTGCGCCACTGGAGAGCAGTGAGCAGGAGCAGGAGAGGACACAAAGAAGGACTGAGGGTCCCAAGGCCCCCGTGGCTCCCCAGCTCTGCCTGGCTGGTCCTCTCCATGTCCTGAACCAAATCCCCATCCACCCTGCTGCGACCCCCAGCTGCAGGCAGCCTTCTAGCAGTGCTGGCCTCGGAAGCACTAGACAAGTCAATATGACATATGGATTGTTTAGAGACAAAGAACTCCTTAACTCTCCACCATAAATGCATTAGCCATGTTGATAAACATTAATCTGCAAATAAACACCTGCGGGTTTCTCCTTCACCTGTGGAGTGCTTACAGGACTGAGTCATCACCGGCTCCGTCCTACCTGAGCTGCGGGCCGGGGTGGGATGGCTTCCGGCCACCTCCTCTGACTTATTTGTCTCGTTTAGAAAACAGTGGGTCCTCAGTATGTCTCTCGGTGAGAGCCATCCTCCCTCACGGAGGGGACAGAGCCAGCAGACCCTGGTGTGAACACTGGAGCCTGGGGGGTCTGTCTGCTTTGAGTACCACCTTCGGTGTGACAGACTCTGTGCCTGCTGCTGCCGACCCAGACACAAGTCGTGCAGAGAATGACGGAGGAAGAGAGGAGGAAGAGAAAATGACATGTGGCCAGGGAAAGGTAGAAGAGGGGGTGGCAGAGCGCTCTCCGGACCGTCTGCAACTGGAGATGAACAGGTTTAGGAAGGGTAACACGTGATGCAGATTTGGGCCAGAATGGAAGGGCCGAAGGGCAGACAGTCCCGCCTGAGATTTTCCCTGTGCTGCAAAGGGGCCAAGTTTAGGTGGGTGTTTTCTTTCTTTTCCCTCCCAACGCGGCTCTCTCCTTGATCTTTGTGATTTCCTCCCTGGGCACAGAGCATCATTGCTTCAGCCCCTATCTTGCTGTCACTGTGGGCAAGACCCAACACAAGACTCGAGCAGGGGCTCGAGCTTCCTGGACCTTGGAGAGGGTCGGAGCAAGGGGACAGGCCGGTGGGAACCGGGCATGGACTGTGGTAGACGTCAAGGCAACGGCACTCATCTTTGCCTGGATGTTCTCCAGAGCCTGTGGGACCTCCATTGTCACACTGACTTACTTTTCAAATGGCCCTGCTGACACTCCCAATTTCTGTGTAGGAAACGAATAGGCAGAGAAGGAAGGAACTTCAGGAGGTTCAAATCCACACACCTAATGGGGCACCTGGGTGGCTAAGTCGGTTAAGCACCCGACTTTGGCTCAGGTCATATTCTTGCGATTGGTAAATTCAAGCTCCATTTCGGGCTCTGTGCTGACAGCTCAGAGCCTAGAGCCCGCTTCAGATTCTGTGTCTCCCTCTCTCTCTGCCCCTCCTCAACTAGTGCTCTGTCTCTTTTTCTCTCTCTCTCTTAAAAAAATACTTCAAAATTTTTTAAATGAGAAAATCCACACACCTAGAAAAACACAAGCCATCCCTGATTTTCATCATAGTCTCCCTCTCCCCATGCGCTTTTCTCGGGCTCTCACCAGGGAGTCTGGATCTAGATGCCCTGCTCTGTGTTTAATTGTCTGTGCCACTGCAGAGTAAATGCCTATTTGCAGGAGACTATGGCCTGATTGAAGTAGGCTGTGGCACTTTTAAGGATGTACTGTGTTGATGTTCATTTCTGCAGCATCTGGTTTGTGGTGTTAGAGCAGAGTGAAGGTTATAAAATGCAGTAAAGCTTCGTCCAAACACACCAAGGGACCCTAAGCTTGCAAATGTGCTGAAGAAGCCAGCTTCCAAGCCTTTCCAGACTCTCTGGAATTAATGGGATTTCCAAGAACATCTGTTTTGGTGAACTGTCCGCTTTGCATTTAATTTTTGTATAATGGCAGCTGTTGGGAAATCAAAAGTATCTGTGGTATTGGAAGTCTGTGGAAATTGCACTTGGGTGGTGGCTAGGCCACCTGAGTCAGACTTTTTTGCAGAAAGAATCATCAGCCTAATCCTTACTGAAGATTTCATTAGGTGGGTGCCTGCCCGTTGCTGTCAGCTGGCGAATTTATCTAGCTGCCCGCATGTTCCCTTGTGTTTGATGCTCTGAAATTTCACACTTTACTTTTATTCTCAGGACTAGAAAGCAAATGGGTAGTAAGGGGCGGGTTGGAGGCTGTGGGTCCACAGTTTTGGGGGCCAAAGTGGCTGTCCTGACAGCAGCTGGGGCAGGACGCCGGGTGGGCCAAGTCTTGGAGAGAACCCTGGCAGGCAGGCCTACCTCCCAACCTCACCTGCAAGGCCTTGAAGGACGCTGATCCCTTTCCAGCCACCCTCCTCCTCACTTACCGCTCCGCCACTGCCCTGTCCCTCCTGCTCCCTCTCCACCTGGTCTTTCCTGTGTCTAGGGGGCATGGCCTGCCTTTTCCTGTCCTCTTTGTCTCCCCTCAGAATCACCTCCTCAGGAGGCCCTCCCTGACTGCCTTGTCTAAATGAGCCCTGTGTTTTGCTCTCCCTTCCTGCCTACTTTTCCCTGATTGCTTTAATCACTATCTAAAATTACATCTTTATTTATTTGCTCACTTGTTTATCGTACACTGTTCCTGTTAGAATGTGAGCTCTGTGGAGGCAGCTGGGAGCCTGCCTCACCCACAGTGAGTGGATGAGGCTGTCATTGCAGGGATGTCGGGGATCGGGTCAGGACCCCTAGAGATAAAAGAAAGGAGCCCTGCAGAGTCAGGGTGCACAGGGAGCTCAGGGGGGCAGGAACCGGAGAGACCCAGGGCTGAGCAAAAGTGTGGTTTGCTTCTCAGGCCTCACTTTTTCCGTCTGACAAAACCCAGCAGGGGTTTTGCTTTGGGCCACTGAGGGTTTCATGCTCACCTGGCAGACGCCTCATCTGACATATCCCAGAGGGATTTCAGATAGAACATGAAAGAACTTTTAAAAAGTGTAACAATTAAATATTTTTCATGTGTTAGGACATATATTACAAAGTAAGTCTCTAATTTTATGAACACTGCTTAAGATGAAGCTCAAGTATCTGAACTTTTTTTTTTCTATGTCTAACTCAAGGAAAGGTCTAGAGCAGGAGTCTGAACACTATGCCTGCAGACCAAATCTGGCCCACTGCTTATTTTTGTATGTAAAGTTTTATTGAAACTAGTCATGCTCATTAACTTACAGAGCACGGCTGCTACAATGATAGAGTTTCTAAAGGTAACTGCAAATACTAAAATATTCACTATCTGGCCCTTACAGGAAAAGCAAATAATTGGCAAATCCACTGGGATTTGTGAGGCCCAGAAAGTCTTAGAGCCAGCCACAGTGATCTCTGGGCTCAACTGCCTTTGAGGACAAGGCCCCTTGCCTTTGATGCTGGTGGCATGGTTAAGGCCATGCTCCGCCCCACTGCATGAATGATGTCTCCGGTTCAGGGCTCAAAGGCTCCTTCTGGTCCCCAAGTTGGAAATAGGGCCAGCCGCCCAGTCTGAGGCAGGGGTGGATTTTTCAGGTGGTTGAAGACATTCAAGGCAAAACTAACAGAAAGGAAAGTCGGGGAAAGTAGAGAGACAAGAGACCTGCAAGTAAAGGAAAATGACTATGAGGCTGATGGCTGGACCAAGAGCTCACATCCAAGGAGAGGCCATACCAGCCTCAGCGTGTCTGTCCCCTCTTCTGCCTGTGTGTGAAGAGAACTAAAGTTCAGTAAACAACTCAGAAACTGAACAAGATCAGCACCACAAGACAACTTGGTAGATGTCCAGAAAGACCACTTCTCACAACAAGTTTCTGAAGTCCAGGAAGAGTAAAAAATGTCCTGAAGTGAAACTAGGCAGGAAGCACGGGGTGGTTAGGTGTAATTAAGGCAACGTGGCCTGGATAAACTGAAACCTAGACCCTTGCACTTGAATGGGACTTGTACTCAGAGCGGAGTGCTGTTTGAAAGAATGACATAATAAAGCTCCCGAACTGGTCGGTTTAATTTCCCCCAGCACCCGGCGTGCATGAATAACACACGCAGTCAAACAGAAGAGTAATCAGATTTGAAATATTCCTTTAATAATACGTTTGCCAGATCAAATATTAAAAATAGAAGATGGAGAAAAGGAGCAGCCGTCTCCCCAGTGGTATCAGTTCCATAAATATTGCTTCATTAAGCTGTCTGTGTCGGTTCAAAGGGATAGATTTTAAAACATGGCCAAGGTTCCAGACTGTTTGTTGTGATGGAGCAGAAGACTCTGGAATGCCAGCGTCACCTCGTCCCCTTGCGCTGTGCTTGCCGCCACAGCGAGGGGCCACCAGTCAGCAGCCAGAACCGGCCTGACATCTGCCCAAAGGACGTGCATGTATTTATTTGAGTCAGGCCTCCTCCATCGGCGCACCAGTGGCTTCCGTCCCAGGAAAACAGCAGGGAATTAATAATGATGGCATTTGACTTTCCCAAGACCTTCCCTTGGCAAAGTTTGCATCCCTCCCACTGGCACCTCTGAGTTTGGAGGTAGGATGGGGAAGGAGGAGGCTCTCTTGCCAACTCAGGCCCACAAGAAGGCAGCTCGGTGGGAGCCCGGCCCCTGCAGGCCCTGAGCTTTGACAGAGTGGTATCTGAAGGGATCGACCTGTTCTTCACTCCCTGGTGAGGATTCGCAAAGCATTTAGAGAGTTGCACTAGATCTGTGTCTCTGCTCAATTGAAGGCCACAAAGGTTTTCTGCTGGGCCCCATCCTCCACGCTGAAGAGCAGGAAAAATATTTGCTTTAAACTCAATGGTCAGATATAATAATTCCTTGGATAGTAGTGAGAAACACTGCCTTGACTCAGGCTTTCAAGCCTATCAGCAATTGCAAATGTACTGAATTTCCTCAGGCATGTTTGGTTTTTACATCAGGGATCCAGGATCAGTCAACTCTTTAAGATGCAGATACAGAATCTAATACTAGTTGATGAGTGGTGAACCTCTATTGTCACATGTATGAAGAAGCTGATTCCTTAAGTTCATGAACTCTTTCTCCTCAACTTCATGCATGTCTTTTGTCAAAACATTGACTTTGGGAAAAGAGAACTCAAAACAACAACAACAAAAAAAACCCAAAGGATTGAATTTACTGAAATTGTTATCTTATTCCTGAGCAAGCAAGACATTCATTAGGGGTGTGACTGACGGAGCCTTTCTCCAGCTGGCTGCAGGAACCTGCGTTACTGCCTACAAGCAGGGCAGGCTGGAGGCGGGCCAGAGTCAACACTTCCAGGAGACGCCTTCAGTCAGTACCCAGTCACCTCTTTGCCCCTGTGTGGGCCATGGAACCATTCTGAGTGTGTGCTGCAGTCTCCCAGAGGTCCCCAGCAGGGCTGGGCTCCAGTTAGCTGCTGCAGTAACCTGCTCTCTGATGCACCATCTGTTGGCTTTCTTGCCTTTCCTGTCACTCTCACTCCGTTACCTGAGGTTGCTGGGGTCACATCCCTAATAAATGTCTTGCTTGCTCAGGAAACTTTGTTTTAGGCTTTGCCTCTTCCAAACCCAGCCTAAGTCATTTGTCCCGTGAGGTCCTCACACACCGATTTCTGCCAAGGACCATTAAACATACAACAATCTGTGTTTGGGGTGCACAGTGTGGCACGACTGCCAGCCCTTCAGGGCTCATTTCTGATGGTGACTCCTCCCAGAAGCCCTCCTGCACACTCAACAGATCCCATTGCTTCTCCCTCTACCTGTTCATGGCAAGCAGCGTGTGTCCCCAGAGTAGAGGCTTTATGTCTTCTGTTCTGGGCTGGAGTTAGTTATATATAGCGCAGCTGCCACCCACCAACCCCCAGGCCGGGGCCTGACTGCCAACCGGGACCAAAGACACCCACTCAGAAGTCTGGATGGTCCAGCGAAGCCAGGAGTTCAGAGTGGGAAAGAAGCAGGTCTGGGATGAGTCGGAGGGCAAGCCCCACTTGGGTTTCAGTGGAAAAGAAAAAGAACTGCCTGCTAATGCATAGCATCTGTGGGCTGGGTCCTGAAGTGAAGCCACCTTTCCAGCTCTGGAGGGTCCAAGTTTGGTTTTGCATCACAGCCGATAGGCCCAAGAGGCAGCACACGCACTGCAGAGAGTGTATTGTGTGAGCTTGTTCCTGACAGGCGAGGGTTCAGAAGGAGCCTGCGCTGGGAGGGGCACCCTGTTCAGCACCCTTTTTCAAGAACAGCACCACCTTTTCACATACACGCTAGTCACCTCCTCTTTCTCCTGGGTCTTCCCCAACCCGCACACTTGGGTTTTCCTGTCCCTTTCATACTTGAGGTGCTGACACCTGGGAGATTTCTAGATCCTCCCTCCACCTGGACCACAGCCTGTTTCTGGGCTGTCCGGACTCCTGCAGGCCCTGTTGCTGGGCCCTGTGGGAGCATGTGAACCCTGTTGCAAGGACACAGGAAGTCTACCTGGCCTCTCTCATCATCTTCCCAGAAAGGAAAATCACATCTGTCTTAAGCATGGCCATGCTGGCAGGGTGCTGTGATGACCATGATGGCTAGTGCAAATTCTGTATTGGTGTCTGAGATTATTTGAAAATGGGTTCAAAAATCCCCCCCCCCCATTTCTCTCCCCTTGGAAATAGAGCTCTTCATGCCCCTTTCCTTCTTTCCCCTTCAAACCCTCACTGGTGTGACTTGATTCAGGTCAGATTTCCTGAGGAATATTCCAGAGCCAGAACAAATGATTCCTGCCCCTGAATGAGATCTCCCAAACTCCAGTCATTGGTCATTTTTAGGATCTATCATGTCTGTGTACTATTGACACAATTATTTGCTTAATATGTTTCTTTAAGTAGAATTGGTATTTTCTCTCGGTCCTTTCAACTCCCTCCTCCTCTTTTTCTCTCTCCCCTCTCCTCCCTCCTTCCCTCTCTCTCTCCTTTTTTCTCCCACCTCTTTCTCCCTCTCCTCCATTTCCCTCACCTCCCACCTCTCCCTTCTCTCTCTCCTGTCTCTTCTTTCTCTGCCTCTCTCCTATCTCTCTCTCCCTTCCTTCCATTCCCCTCCTCTCCCTCTCTCCTTTTCTCCCCTACTTCTTTCCTCCCCTTCTCCCCCTTCTCCCTTATCTCTCTCCTCTCTTTTTCTCTCCCCTTTCTTTCTCTCCTCTCCTCTCTCTCTCTCCCCCCTCCCTGACCAGACCTACCCTCTTCCTAAATGCTAGAAAGCTGCCAAAGACACAAGGGCACCCGAAACTTTCTTCTTAATGCAAATACAAGGGCTGAGGAAGCTTGGAAAAGGGAGCCATGTTCTCCTTCTTCCTCTCTCCCTTCCGCAGGTGTTAGTTACAGTCCTTTTGTTGCTTAAACCAATATCCAGAAGGACAGATACCATATGTTTGCACTCATAGGTCTAACAGGAGAACAGGAGAAACCTAATGGAGGACCAGGGGGAGGGGAAGAGGGAAAGAGTTGGGGAGAGAGAGGGACCCAAAACCTGAGAGACTATTGAATACGGAAAACTAAGCCAGGGTTGAAGGGGGAGGGGGAAAGAGGTGGTGGTGATGGAGGAGGGCACTTGTGGGGAAGAGCACTGGGTGTTGTATGGAAACCAATTTGACAATAAACTATTTATAAAAAAAGAAACTCATTTTATCTCAGACACCAATAGGGATTGTCAGGAAACCTGCCCCCTGGCAAAATGGTGAATCCTGGGTGGAAGCTGTGAGGAGCTCAGCTTGATTTGGGAGATGAGCTTTGGGTTCATAATTAAACTTAGGGTGCCCCTCCTTTCCTGACCTCCTGGTGATCTGGGGATAGGAGAGGGCCCCACATGGCACAGAAACCCAGCTGCAAAGCTCAGTGGATGGACTATGGGGAACCTCACTCAGGGTTGTAGTTTATGAGGGTGGAGCCCTGCAGCCGCTCGGGGCAGAATGGACAGTCAGAAAAACGTGTGAGGGCCCACTGCACCCAAAAAGAGTCCCTACCCCACCAAAGTTGTTGGACAGGTGACAAGCTCTGGGCCAGTTCAGTGGGACACCCCAAACCTGCTCTGTTTGCAGGTTGGGGGAAAGGTTGGCACTCTGGGGTGCTTTTGAAGGTGCTCTTCTCTCTGAGGTCCCCCCAGGTCCCCAGTGACTCCCATCCTGGGCTTGCCTTGCTAGGTGTGTTAATCTAGTTCTGGGATCCTGCTTCCCACTGTTGAGTCTGCAGGTTGGGGGAATGTGGACGCACAGATGGGCATTCTGTTCTTAGGTCTGGATTGAATCAAAAAGTTGTTCCAGAGCCTCCATGTGGGGGGTGGGGCAGGGCAAGTCCCTGCTGCTTGTGCTCACAGAATCTCCCTCCCAGAGCAGGGCCGCCAACCAAGGGGCATAGAAGGCTCCGAGGCAGCCCCTTCCCCATGCCAAACTCGACTAGGCTGCTGTCCAGAAATACTGTAACCAGAGAGGAAGCTGCCCACTTGCTGCTATCCAGAGGACGCCCCCACAGCGTCACCAGGATATAGCCGACATGAAAGGACATGTCTAATTTTACAGTATGCATGGAGGATTTACCACACAGAACTGTCCATTAGATCTAGACCTACAACTAAAAGCACTCTGGATAATAAATCATCATTTCGTATTCAATGAGGAGGCAGCCCCTTTCTCAATATGGCTGTTTCATCATAATAATGATAAATGGAAAATCCCGGACAGGTGAATTTTAATAGGCATACAAATGCACTCAGATTAATTAGATTATATTAAAAAAAACTTTTCTCTTTTGCTTCATAAATCTAAATGGGAGCCTCTAAGAGATAGTAACCATCCACATACTAAAGTGCATTATGGCAGAGTAAAAGACTATGGATGCACACGAGCAGTTAGGTGTTACGGAGGCTATAGCAGGATGGCGTACAAGTGCAGCGGAGCAGCTCTGCAATGGCGTTTCCTGGTGTGCTGAGTGGAACCCTCCCGTCAAAGCGTGCCCGTGACTGGAAGGACCTGGGTACATAGTTCTACTTTCTAGTTTTTTAAATTAACTTATTTATTTTGAGAGAGAGAGAGAGAGAGAGAGAGCATGAGTGGTGAGGGGCAGAGAGAAAGAATCCTAAGCAAGCTCTACGCTGTCAGGGCAGAGCCCAATGCAGGGACATCTCAAGCCCTGAGCCAAAATCAAGAGTTGGATGTTTAACAGACCGAGCCACCCAGGCACCCCCATATTTCTCCTTCTGAGTGAAATCTCTTAAGTTGGCAATACTTTCCTCCCCATCCCTTACAAAAGCAGAGTGTTTTGACCCAAGATCCACCAGGCATGCTGTAGTCACACCTTCTGGCCCGGAAAGAGAAATAAAGGGCACTGCTGGGCAGCACAGAATGGACCGCAGTGTGGGGGGGACCACCAGCATCACCAGCGCATCTTCACACCAAGGAGGCATTTCAGCCACCGTTAAATCCTACCTTCCTTTTTGACACGTCACCTGAGGTTCTTATGCTTCCTGTGGCAAGAAAGGAAGTGTTTCATCATGAAGAAAACTTGCTTTGGCCTTTATGAAAAGTTTAACATTTAGAAATAGCTGAAAGGCAGATAAAGGTGGTGAGAAAAGAGAAAAGTCATTAGGACATCAATTAGTCATGATCATAATCCCTGACAGTCAATGAAATAAGAATCTTGAACAGGCCTGAAATAATCTTGCTTTATGCTATAGTCTTAATCACCATTTGAAACAGACATTGCTACCACGTGGAAGCAAATGGGAAAACAAGACTCAGTGACAAGGAGCCATTTGCCAGATGAGACAAATAAAATATGGGACACTCAGACAAATTTGAATTTTAGATAAACAAAATAATACATAATTAAATAAATTTTTAATATAAGCATGTCTTATAAAGTTATTTATTATTTATCTGAAACTCAAATTTAGCTGGGTGTCCTGCATTTTACTTGGCAACCCTAGCCCAAGGTTAAAGCCACATAGTTATCAATTGACAACATCAGGACTTAAATCCACTCTGATATGGTTGTTTTGGTGGTTTTATCCTCAGTTTCCCACTCAGTTCATCACCAAACTACCCCTCAGAGTGACTTTTTCCATCCACACTGGGGCTGTGGTGTCCAAAAGCACCAACCGGACATGCTCGTTGGCTGAGCATGCCTGGGAACAGAGACAAGGTTTTCGATCTCAATAAGGAATACAGCTGCCAAACCAGACACAGTACTGTTGTCTGGGGGCTGGTGGAGGTGAACGGTGTGTGTTCATGCCACCAGCTAAGACAGCGCATCCTGCTGCTAGAGGCAGAGAGAGGAACGGCCAGCCTTGATACGGGATTGACCCATGTGGGACAACGGTGCCTCCCGTGATCTCTGTCAAGGTTGGGGTCACTGGAGTCTGGGAACCGTGGCCTGCTCTGTTTCTGGCCACTCTGCTTTGAGTTACCACCCGCTCACCAGCCTATGCACACTGCCCTTGGGTATAAACCTATTGTTTCTCTGCTACCCTTCCTTTGGAACCACTCCAAATACCAGCAAATAAACCGTCTGTGTCAGTTTGGAGTACAAACAATATTTGTTTGTCTGTGTCCAAGCTGTCCCACCTATTTTGGTTTTGATAGCCTCCGCAAAGGGTAAAATTCATGCTAGAAGGGTCTCTAAAGTTTCTCTTGCATTCTCTCTGATCTGTGGCTCCATGCAGCTTAAGGAATTGTACCCCACTGTTCACATTTTCAACCAGTTAAGCAGGAGTCCTTCTTTAAAAGGCTCCCATGAGTGTCTGTGTATATTTAAAGGCTGCAATTAAGGGGCTGTCAGTCAGAATTCCCATGATAAGCTCTAGCTTTGAAGTTTATGACTTGGACTCTTTAGCTCACAACGTGTTTTGAAATCTGACATTTGGATGCATGGCTCAGATACATTCTTACTTTAAAAAGCTTCATTTCAAAGCAGTAAATACAGCGGGATTCTAAAGTTAGTCCACACGCAAGCAAGAAGGGGCCTGTCAGGAGGAGGAGCAGCCTGAGCCTATGACATGATCAGACATTTATCACTGTGTCTCAATCCCTGAGCATGGAGACACTAATGAAGAAGGAGCAACCCTTGGCCAGAAGGAGCTCACCGTCCAGTGGAGGAGAGGACCCAATGGGAGACAATGGGAGGAGCTGCTTCACCACATGGCGCAGTATGCTCAGGATTGGAAGGGTGGGATGCTCAGCAGTTGAAGAATGGAAAGTGATGTGGTCGATTGGAGTGCAGGGCTTGTGACCGGAGGAGACTGGAGGGCGATGGGACCAGGTCTTGAAGGAGATTGTGTGCTGGGCTCAGGGGTTGGGACTCCATCCTGAAACCAAGGAAGGAGAGCAGTTTCTGCACTGGAGTGGGATTGAGGAGTAACATACATGCTCAGAGCCATGTGTTAGAAACATTTTTTCAAAGTTCCAAACTTGGACTGCCTGGTTGGTGGCATCCATGTCACCTGTCTGCAATGGGTAGGAGAATTGAACAGGAGGCAGAGACCATTTAGGATGCTGAGTAACAGTCCAGGGCAGAGGTGATAAATGGCCACAGGGCTGAGCCCAGCTCATGGCATGCATTGTTCAATGTCCATCAACAGGTAATGGGTAAATGAAGTGTGCTATAGCCATACAAGTGAGGATAAGTCAACAAGAACAAAAGCAAAGAAAGAGTGAAGCATAGCCACGTTCTTCAACACAAATGCACCTTGAAAATACCGTGTTGACTTCAAGAAGCCAGTTATCAAAGCTCATGGATTGCATGATCCCACTTACATGAAATGTCCAGAGTGGGCAAATCTACAGAGACAGAAAGTGGATTAGTGCTGGTCTAGGACTGGTGTGGGGAGGGACAGGAATGAAGGGAACTGCTAATGGCTGCTAGATTTCCTTTTGGGATGATGATTAGATTGTGATGGCTTCACAGCTCTGTCTTGTACATTTTGAATATATGAGTAATGTGGAATCTAAGTTGTATCTCAATCAAGATGCTTAAAAAACAAATTGGATCATTTACCAGTATTTAAAAATTACTATATTTTGCATAGAAATTCAGACATTCAGTTATCTTAACAACAGAGAAATGGGGGGAGAGTAGAAAGAGAGAGAGAGAAAGGAAAGGGAAAGAGAGAGAAAGAGAAAGAAAGAGTCGGACAACCCCGCAGTCTGATTCTGGATTCTTATGCAGCCATCACTAGTCAAATCAGGTCACATGAGTTATCTGGTCTACCACAGTCTCCACCAAACCCTGCTACTCACCCCAGAACTGGATATCTGAGTGTGTGACTCCCTAGTATAAGCAAGCATATAAAGCAAAGTGTTCCTCATCAGCATCAACATTTTGGTTTTACAAGGGTCAAAAACAGTGGACAAGCTTCTATGAACAAAAGAAACACCGTTCTTGCTCTTATAGGACAAGATAAAATAAAACCAGAACCAATAGAAGAAGTTTGTTTCTACACAGTCCCCAATTTAGCTATTTGAATTGTTATTCTACATTTCAAGAACTGGAGCTATTGTTTTCTAGTCACTGGTCTCTATACATGCTGGCCTACAATTTCTGTTACCCTGACATAGTACATCTGAGCAAGGACTCAGAAGGCTTAGGGATTTGCTCCACCTTCTTACCAGAGGAAAGGAGAGATAGGGAGCAATTCTCCCACTGCAGAGCTTGTCCGATGACCCCTTGTGAATACTCAGCTTTCCATGATAGGCCCTCTCAGGTTGAGGGGAAAGGAGAAGGTGGCATTAATCAAGGAAAATGAAAGATACATGTTAGAGGAACTTGCTCATTAAGTTATTTCTTCAACAGACATGCAGTGAGTTCCCCCTGTGTGCTAGTGTGCTGGGTGATTTTAAGTCCAATTGAGGGCCTCCTCCCACCCAGAACACAGCATCTCCCCCCCCTTTCTTCCTTCATCCCTCTCTCCCTTTCTGCCTGCCTTTCCCTCCCTCCCTCCTTTCTTCATACCCTTCTTCCCTCCTTCCTCCACTGCTTTCCTTCCTCCCTCCTCTCCTTCCCTCCTCCCTCCCTCCTTCTCTCCCTCCCTTCCTTCCTCCCTTCCTTCCTCCCTTCTTTCTTCCTTGTTTCCTTCCATTCATATATTCATTCAACAACTAAATTAGAGCTCACTATGTTCCAGGCGCCATGAGAGTTGCTACAGAAATGATGCTGATGAAACAAATAAAAACCCCTGCCTTTGTCAAACTTAAATTCTAGCGGGGGAAATCACCATAAATAAGACACATAAGATAATCAAGCATTACATAATTATTTATAATTGTATATAAGTAAATAATCATATTGTACAATGTGTCATATAATAGAGTTTTGATTACATTTTTATTGAGATATAAATCACATATCATAAAATCTGCCATTTGAAAGTGTTGAATTCAGTGGTTTTTAGTACAACTGCAAGGTTGTGTAACCATCACCACTACTTAGTTCTAGAACATTTTCATCACACCCCAAAGAAGTATCTTATTCATTAGAAAGCATTTCTCATTCTTTTCTACCCCCAGTCTTTGGCAACCATTAATACACTTTCCATCTCTATGGATTTGTCTATTCCAAATAAGCAGAATCATACAATATTCATCTTTTTGTGTCTGCCTTCTTTTATTTAGCATAAAGTTTTCAAAGTTTCTCCATGTTGTAGAGTATCAATACTTCATTGCTTTATATGGTTGAATAGTATTCCATTGTATGGCTATACCACATTGTGTTTCCCCATTCTTTAGTTGATGCACATTTGGGTAGTTCCACTTTTTTTTTTTTAATAGTTTGTTGTCAAACTGGTTTCCATATAACACCCAGGGCTCTTCCCCACAAGTGTCCTCCTCCATTAATACTACCCACCTTCTCCCCTCCCCCTCCCCCTTCAGCCCTCGGGTTCATTTTCCGTATTCAATAGTCTCTCATGATTTGCTTCCCTCTCTCTCCCCAACTCTCTTTCTCCCTTCCCCTCCCTAAGGTCCACTTTTTGAATAATAACTTATGTGAACATTCATATACAAGTTTTTATGTGAAGAGTTTTTAGGTAAATATCAGGAGTAGAATTGCTGGCTTACGACAATTCTGTTTAACATTGGGAAGAATTGCCAAACTTTTCCTATGTGATTATACCATTTATGTTTCCACTAGCAGTGTATGAGGATTCTAACTTCTCCACATCCTTTCTGATAGTTGCTATTGCCCATTTTTATGTATTTATGTATTGACATATTGTTGTCTTAGTAGATGTGAAGTGGTATCTCATTTTGGTTTTGATTTGTGTTTTCCTGGTGACCAGTGATGTTGAGCATCTTTTCACATATTTATTGTTCAATTGCATATCTTTGGTGAAATGCCTATTTACATCCTTTGAGCATTTTAAAATTGGGTTATTTGTCTTTTTATTGTTGCATTGTAGGAGTTTTTTATATATTCTGGATAAATCCTGATCAGATACATAATTTGCAAACATTTTCTCCCATCCTATAATTGTCTTTTTACTTTCTTCACAGCATCCCTTTTCGATGCAGAAAAGTTTTTAAATTTGCTGAAGTCTGATTTACCCTTTCCTTATTTGCTTGCTTGTGTCTTAGGTATCATATCTAAAGACTATTGCCAGATCCAAGGTAGTAAAGGTTTGGAACTAAGTTTCCTTCTAAGAACTCCATAGTTTTAGCTGTTACTAATAGGTTTGAATTCATTATTGTATGTGGTATGAATTAGGGTTAAAATTCATTCTTCTGCATTTCAATGTCTGTTTGTTTAAGCACCGGTTTCGAAGAGACCATTTTTTTGACACCTCTTTGAATTGTCTTGGTACCCTTATTGGAAATCTATTAGTGGAAATGTGTGGGTTTATTCATAGACCCTCAATTCTTTTTATCAGTTTTTATTTTTATTTTTATCCCAGTGCCACATTATCTTGGTTAATGTAGCTTTGTCGTAAAGTTTGAAATTGGGAAGTGTGAGTACAGCGGTCCTCCTTTTCTATAAGTGATACAATTCAAGACCCCCAGTGGATGCCTGAAAAAATGGACAGTACCAAACCCTATAAATGCCATGGTTTGTTTTCTATGTATACATACCTATGATAAAGTTTAACTTATAAATTAGGCATAGTAAGAGGCTAACAACAGTAACTAATAATAAAATGGAATAATTATAACAACATACAGTTACAAAAGTTACATGAATGTGGTCCTTCTCTTTCAGGATATCTTCTTGCACTGTATTCACCCTTCTTTTCATGATGATGTGAAATGATAAAATGCCTATGTGATGAGAAGAAGTGAGGGGAACGATCTGGGCCTTGTGATGTACTATCAGGCTACTACTGACCTTCTGGCAGGTTATGTCAGAAGAAGGATCATCTGCTTCTAGACCGTGGTTGACCATGGTAATTAAAATTGCAGAAAGCAAAACTGCACACATGCGAGGACTACTGTACTCAAATTTTGTTCTTTTTCAAGATTGTTTGACTATTTTGGGTCTCTTGTCTTACCGTATGAATTTTAGGTCAGCTTGCCAATTTTGGGGAGAAATGGGGAAAGATGAAATTATAATTTTAACAAAGATTTTACTAAATCTGTAGATCAGTTTGAGAGAGTGTTTCAATTTTAACAGTAAGTCTTCTAATTCCTGAATACAGTATGTCTTTCTATTTACTTAGATCTTCTTTAATTTCTCTCACCAATGTTTTATAATTTCCAGTCTACATGTCTTCTATTTTTTTCATTAATTTTTTTCTAAGCATTTTCTTCTTTATGAGGCTCTTATAAATCAAATTATTTCCCTAATTTTATTTCAGGTTTTTTATTGTAAGAGTATAGACATACAACTGATTTTTGTTGTATACTGCAACCTTGCTGAATTCATTTATTAACTCTGGTGTGTGTGGGGAGGTGTATTCCTTAGGATTTTATATATAAGGTCATGTCACTTATAAATATAGTCTTAATTCTTCCCTTCCATCTAATATCTTTCAACTAATTTTCTTGCCTACTTGCCCTGACTAGAGCCTCCTGGACAATGCTGAATAGTCTTTCACTGATGCTCTTTATCGGGCTTAGGAATTGTCTTCCTGTAACTAACTACTTGTTGAGTATTTCTTAGCATGAAATGTATTGAGTTTTGTCAAGTGATTTTTCTGTCTCTGTTGAGACGATCATGCAGTTTTCCCCTTTATTTTATTAATATGCTGTATTACATTGATATATTTCCTATATTGAACCAAACTTAAAATCCTGAGAAAAACCTCACTTGTTTGTGGTATATAATCCTTTGCACGTGCTAATGGATTCCTCAGTAATATTGAGATATTATTGACATGTAACATATATAAGTTTAAGGTATCTGCTATGATGCTTTGATACACATATATATTGTGAAATGATTACCACAAAAAGGTTAGTTAGCATCGCCTCACATAATTACCTTTGAGTGTGTGTGTGTGTGTGTGTGTGTGTGTGTGTGAGAGAGAGAGAGAGAGAGAGAGAGAGAGAGAGAGAGAGAGAGAGAGAAAGAGAGGTAAGAGCTCTTAGCAGTTTTTATAATACGTACTGTTAACTATAGTCACCATGCTGTACTTTAGACTCTCAGAAAATATTCATTTTAAAACTTGAAATCTGTGCCCTTTGACCGACATCTCCCCATTTCCTTCACCTCCCTCCAGTACCTGGCAACCACCATTCTACCCTTTCTTTGAGTTCAGCTTTTTTAGATTCCACATATAAGTGAGATCATACAGTATTTGTCTTTCTCTGTCTGACTTATGTCACTTGGATAATGACCTCAAGGACCAGCCACGTTGTTGCAAGTGGTAAGATTTTTTTTTCTATTTTATGGCTGAATAATATTTCATTGTATATATAGCTCACAATTCTTTATCTATTCATCAGTCAGTGGACACCTGGGCTATTGTGAATAATGCTGCAGTGAACATGAAGTACAGATCTCTCTTTGAGATAGTGATTTTGTTTCCTTTGCATATATACCCAGAAGGGGAATTACTAAATCATATGGTAGTTCTATGTTTAATTTTTTATGGGAACTTCATCATATTTTCCATAATGGCTGCATCAATTTACAGTCCTAACAACAGTGCCCAGGGGTTTCCTTTTCTCCTCATATTCACCAACACATGCTATCTCTTGCCTTTGTAATAATAGTCATAGTGTGAGGTTAATAATAATAATAATAATAATGTAATGTGTGAAATTTTCTCCTTGTGGTTTTCATTGGCCTTTCCATGATTATGAGTGATAGTAAGACTGTTTTTGTGTATCTCATGGCCATTTAGATACCTTATTTGGAAAAAAAAAATGGTTCAGCCCCTCCACCTATTTGAATTTGATTCTTTAGTTTTACCCTCTTGAGTTGTATGAGCTCTACATATATTTGGCATATTAACACTTGATAAGATATATGGTTTGCAATTATAGGTTTGCAACCTATAGATAATAGGTTTGCAACCTATTTCATAGGTTGCCTTTTCATTTTGTTGATTGTGTTTTCTGTATGCAGAAAGCTTTATAGTTTGATGTATTCCAACTTGTTAATGTTTTTATTTGTTTCTAGTGGTGTTGGTGGCATGTCCAAAAAAAGCATTGTCAAGGTCAAAGAGATTTTTCCTGTTTTCTTCCAAGGGTTTTATGGTTCTTATATTTAAATCTTTAATTTTTTTCAAATTAATTTTTGAGAACGAATTAAAATAAGGGTCTAATTTCCTTCTTTTGTATGTGAATATCCAGTTTTCCTGATAACATTTTTTTTAAGAGACTACCCTTTCCCCATTGAGTATTGTTGGCTCCTTTGTCAAATATTAGTTTATTGTAATGCAAGGGTTTATTTTGGGGCTCACAATTCTAGCCCATTGGTCTATGTGTCTGTTTTTATGCCACTACCATATTGTCTTCACTTCTATAGCTCTGAAATATAGTTTGAAGTCAGGAATTGTGATGTCTCCCATTTTTTCCTTTTTTCTCATGATTACTTTGGATATTTGGGCTCTTTTGTGGTTGCATGCAAATTTTAGGATTGCTTATTCTCTTTCAGTGAAAAAATATTATTGGAATTTTGAGGAGGGTTACATTGCATCAGTAGATGGCTTTGGGTAGTATGGACATTTTAACTGTAAATTCTTCTAGTTCCTGAACACGGAATATCTTTCCACTTACTTATGTTTTCCATTTTTTTATCAATGTCTTGCAATTTTCTTTGTGCCTCTTTTTCACCTCAGTTAAATTTATTTCTAAGTATTTTATTATTTTGGATGCTGTAAATGAGATTGTTTTCTTTTTTTCCTTTTCAGATGATTCATTGTTAGTGTATAGAAATGTAACTTAATTTTGCATGTTGATTTTGTATCTTACAACTTTACTGAATTTGTTGATTTGGACACTATATATATATCCCCCTATTTGCTTTGACTAGGATTTCCAAATGTATGTTGGAGAGGAGTGGTGAGAGTGGACACACTGTCTTATTCTTTTTTAAAAAAATGTTTTATTTATTTTTGATACAGAGAGAGACAGAGCATGAGAAGGGGAGGGGCAGAGAGAGAAGGAGACACAGGACCAGAAGCAGGCTCCAGGCTCGGAGCTAGCTGTTAGCACAGAGCCTGAAGTGGGGCTCGAAGCCACGAACGTGAGATCTGACCTGAGCCGAAGTTGGAGGCTTAACTGACTGAGCCACCCAGGCGCCCCTCTGTCTTATTCTTGATCTTAGTGGGAAGATTTCATCCTTTTATCACTGAGTAGAACATTAACTATAGAGTTTTCATATATGGCCTTTGCTATGCTTAGGTACACTCCTTCTATACCTAATTTTTAAAGAATTTAATTATGATAGGATGTTGAATTTTGTCAAGTGCTTTTTGTGCATATGTTCGGATGATCATATGATTTTTATTCTTCATTTTGTTAGTATGGTGCATCACATGTATTGATTTGTATATGTTGACCCATCTTTATATCCCAGTGATAAATCCCACTTGATCATGGTGTGTGATTCTTTTAAAATGCTATTCAGTTTACTAGGCTAATATTCTGTTGAGAGTTCTTCCACCTAGGATGCAATTATTCATTAAATATATTAGCCTATAAATTGTTTTCTTGACATGTCTTTATATTATTTTTGTATCAGGGTAATTCTGGCCTTCTAAAATGAATTGGGAGTGTTCCCACTTCTTCAATTTTTGGAAGAGTTTGAGAAATATTGTTGTTAATTCTTCTTTAAATGTTTGTTAGAATTCACCAGTGAAACCCTCTTGTCCTGATCTTTTCTGTGTTGGAAGGCTTCTGATTACTAATTCAATCCCCTTACTTATTATTGATCTGTTCAGATATTCTATTTCTTTATGATTCAGTCTTGGAAGCTTGTATGTTTCTAAGAATTTACCTATTTCTTTTAGGTTATCCAATTTGTTGGCATAGTAGTCTCTGAAGATCTTTTGTATTTCTGCTGTGTCAGTTGTAATGTTTCTTTTTCCATTTCTGATTTTATTTATTTGCTTCTTGCCTCTTAAAAATTTTTTTTTAATCTTTACTTATTTTTGAGAATGAGACAGAGAGACACAGAGTGTGAGCAGAGGAGAGGCAGACACAGAATCTGAAACAGGCTGCTAGCTCCAAGTTGTCAGCACAGAACCTGACACGGGGCTCGGACCCACGAACTGTGAGATCATGACCTAAGCTGAAGTCAGACACTTAACTGACTGAGTGACCCAGGTGTCCCATCTCTCTCTTTCTTAGTACAGTTTAATGTTTCAATTTTATCTTTTCAAAAAGTCAGTTCCTATTTCATTGATATTTTCTATTGTTTTTCTGGTCTCTATATCAATTATTTCTGTTCTGATCTTTGTTATTTTACTCCTGCAAATTTCAGGCCTAGTTTATTCTTTTAGTTCTAGTTCATTGAGGTATAAACTTAGGTTGTTTATTTGTGATCTTTCTTCTTCCTTAATGTAGGTATTTATTGCTATAAACTGTCTTTCTAGAACTGCTTTTTCTGCATCCCATAGATTTTGGTATTTTGTGTTTTCATTTTAATTCATTTCAAGATACTTTTTGATTTCCCTTTTGCTTTCCTCTTTGACCTATTAGTTATTAAGAAGTATGCTGTTTAATTTCCACACAGTTATGAATATTCAAATTTTTCTCCTGTTATTGATTCTAGTTTCTTACCAGTTTGGTTGAAAAGGTACTTGATATGATTTCAGTGTTCTTACATTTCTAAGGCTTATTTTTGGACTTAACATATATCTGTCCTGAATACTGTTTCTTGTGCATTTGAGAAGAATGGGTATTCTGCTGACACTGGGTTGAATGTTCTGTAGATGTCTCTCTGCAAATCTATCTTTTCTACACTCCATAATGTGCCTTTTCTTATTTCTGTGCTTTTCTCAGGTCCTAAAATCTCTGATGTACAATCTTTGGCTCTTGTGAAGGTATGTTTGTGCACATATAGTTGCTCAAGTTGATGTTTATGGGGGAGGGACATGAGTGGTAGAA
Organism: Suricata suricatta; assembly: GCF_006229205.1. NCBI lineage: Eukaryota > Metazoa > Chordata > Mammalia > Carnivora > Herpestidae > Suricata > Suricata suricatta. Next base: position 36,436,353 of record NC_043715.1, on the reverse strand, counting down.
ATTTCTATACCACAATTTACCTCACAATGTAGGTGCTGTTGAATTTTGTTCACTGGTATTTTGTAAAGGATTTTGTAAGGAATATTTTTCTGTAGTTTTCTTGTGATATCTTTGTCTGATTTGGTATCACAGTATTACTGACCTCAGAGAATAAATTAGAAAGTATTTCCTTCTCCTTTGTTTTTAGAAGAGTTTTTGAAGGAAAGATGTTAATTAAATTGGTGTTAATTTTGTTGCTTCTTAGAGGTCTACTTAAGTTTTTAACTTCTTTTAGAGTCAGTTTTAGTAACTTGTGCCTTACTAGAAATTTTTCCATCTCATCTAGGCTAATTTGTTGGTATACAGTTTGGGGGAGAATGTCTTGATTTCTCTTTCATTTTGAAGAATAGTTTTTCTGAATATAGAATTCTTGGTTGGCTGTCTTTCTTCCAGCACTCTGAATATGTCATCCTTCTGCCTTCTGACCCCCATGGTTTTGTATCAGAAATCAGCTGTTAATCTTTTTGAGAATCCTTTGTGTGTCATGAGTCATTGTCTTTTGCTGCTGCGGAGATTTTATATTTGTCTTTGTCTTTCAACAGTTTCCTTACATTGTGTGGGTTGAATTTATCATACTTGGATTTTTTGAGCTTCTGGGATTAATGCTCTTCATTAAGTGTGGGAAGTTTTTGGCCATGATGTCCTCAAATATTTATTTTTTCCCATGTTTTCTCTTTTTCTTCTGGGACTCCCATTAGGCATTTGTTGACACTCTTGGTGGTGCTCCATAGGTGGTCTCTGAAGTTATGTTCATTATTCTATATGTTTTTTTTCTCCATTCCTCAAACTGAATAATCTTAATTGGTCTACTTTCAAGTTTGCCAATTATTTCTTCTCTCTGCCCAAATTTGTGCTTTTACATTTCAGTTACTTTTAAAATTTGTATTTGGCTCATTATTTTATGATTTCTATCTCTTTACTGATATTCAATATTTGGTGAGCAGTCATGCTCATGTTTTCCTTTAATTGGTTAGACATAATTTCTTTGACTTCTTGTGAATATTTTAAAAAGCTGGTTTAAAGTTTTTGTCTTGAGTTCACTGTCTGGGCTTCATCTGGTAGGGCAGTCTACTGTCCTACAGGCCCAATGGCTGGGCTTCTCCTGACCTGAGGCCACTCTTGATTGAGGCCTGGTCTTGGAAGAGCAAGAAGATAAGGTTTTTTTCTGGCCCCAAATCACGTTACTTTGCTTTCTTGTCAAAGCAACTCTTTCTGGAGGAGATGCTGTCAGGGAAGGGGAAAGAAAATCCCATTTTGTTTGGCATTGGGCAGACAAATGGTGGTGCTGCAGATGTGCACTTAACTCACACTTGGAAAAGGATGGTAGCATAAACAGGGTGAGCAATCCTGCCTGCAACTCCCCTTGGCATGGGCACGCCCCAGGGTAAGCATGGATAGGACCAAACTCTCCATCCCTTGCATCAATGTGGTTCAGTGTGCACCTCTTACAGCCTAAGTTCCTCACTGAGCACAGAGTGACCATTGCATTTGAATCTTTGTATTTTCTATACAAAGTGACTTAAACACCAACCAACAGTTTTGGTGCTTTAGCAAAGAACAGTATCTATTACAACATCTGCTGGAAGTTTCCAGACGTCATTTTTAGAGCAACTTTCACCTTCTGTGATGACTTTAGCACCTACCTGCCATGTAAGATGTAATTCCACAATGGTGACTTGATTCAGCCTTGGTGCCTGTATCCTCTTGTATTATTTAAGTAGACCAAGAAAGGACTCACATCACATTTAACATAAAGAGAGAGAGGGAGAGGAAGAGAGAGAGAGAGAGAGAGAGAGAGAGAGACTGATTTACTCAGACTTTCTCCACCTCACCAGTCCTTTGTTTCTTCTTCCTTCCATAGAGACACATACAAAACAAATATAAATGCATGAATAGCTGCCAACTGGTATTATTACTTAAATCTAACTTTTTTGGTCATTAATCCTGCAAATATGTCTATTCTTAGATGGCTGCAATTAGCAATTTGCTGCTTGTCATAACAATAATTAGAAGCATAAAATATTATCAAATGATTTACAGAGAAAATAATCTGGGAACTTTAGTGCCTTTTCTGCATGGTGTTTGGATCAAGTATTGACTGAACCCATATGCCTGACAGGATCTGAGGCTGGTCAGGGGTCTGGTTGTGGGGAGCAGTTACATGACTGGCAATAAACATTTAAGAGAATTGATCATGTTTTAAAATTTTATTTATTTTTTAAAGGGCATGGCTTCTTGATGGGTAGAATAATAGGATCAGATGAGATCAGCAGTTTCCAAATGTCAGCCCAAGGATAGGTTTCTTGACCTCTGAAAATGTGAAAAATAAGGACAGGTAGTGTTTACATATATAAAGTCAAATTCATTTGATGCAGAGGACTTTGTTTTATTCCAAGATTATATTCTGGTGGTGAGTGATAGTAGATGGCAACTTAAGAAAATGTCTTGGGTTAGCAAAATAAAAGAAGTGAGCAACTTGATACCGGTTAATCCTTAAATTGCTTTAAACTTATTCCCTGCAACTCTTTATCTTCAATGTGGATCCCAGCTCTGAGGAATATACCTTTTCTGTGCAAACTCTGGTACTCTTGTGCATTTAAAAATGATGTGATTTTGGGGGGACACTTTCCCCACTCTGTCTTCCCAAAGAATTTGTATTCACACTCCAAGACTCTGAATGTCACTTCCTCTGAGAAATCTGTCCTGATGACTCTCATTCAAACTCACCCTCACTGTTCCTTCTGTGTTGTTGCAACTCAGTGCCTATTTCTTTTTTTTAATTTTTTTGTGTTTATTTATTTTTGAGAGAGACAGACAGACAGAACATAAGTGGGGAAGGGGCAGAGAGGGTGACACAGAATCTGAAGCAGACTCCAGGTTCTGAGCCATCAGCACAGACCCAGTCACAGGGCTCAAACTCACAACTGTGAGATCATGACCTGAGCCAACGGTGGACACTTAAGTGACTGAGCCACCCAGGCGCCCCTGAGTTCCTACTTTTATTTTGGTATTTGGGAACTTATGTTGTAGCTTTTAGTTGCATTTCTGTTTCCCTCATGAGATAAGGAAAGCTTGAAGGGGATAAGGTGGTGATCTGTTTCTTTCTTATCTTTGTAGCCTTGGGTTCACCACTGGGACTAAAACACAAGTGTTCTATCAATCAGGGCCCTGCAGAACACAGATGGAACACTCAAATCAAAGCAGCCTGAAGAGATTGTGATAGGGACTGTTTACAAAACTGTCTATAGGGTATAGATTTAGAAACCACAAGGAATATTGCAGGAGCTTGTATTTGGAAAGCTCACCACATCTGGAAATAAGGCAGGGAGGATGGTGTGGAAAGGTCACCTAGAAGGAGCTGAGTCACATCCAAGAATGCAGCCACGCTACAATGACAAGCAGGGAGAGAGCTAAAGAATAGTAACTTCCTCCTTCCACTCTCCAGCAGGAACCGCCTATTCAATGGAACCCAGCCAGAAGACAGGGCAAGGCAGCCTGTACTGTTGTCCCTATAGATTGGCTTTGCCAGAGCAAGAAGTTCCCATTTGTGGGAATTACCATAAATGGAATAAATGGCTATGTTTCTTTTTTTAAAAATTTTTATGTTTTTTATTTATTTTTGAGAGACAGAGAGAGACAGCGTGAGCAGGGGAGGGTCAGAGAGAGAGGGAGACACAGAATCTGAAGACAGGCTCCAGGCTCTGAGCTAGCTGTCAGCACAGAGCCCGACGCAGGGCTCGAACCTGCAAACCGTGAGATCATGATCTGATCTGAAGTCAGATGCTTGACTGACTGAACCACCTAAGCGCCCCTAAATGGCTGTGTTTCTAAGCAAGTCAGTGGCCCATCCAAACCTTTATTTTTAGAATGAGGTGACAGTGTTGATGATGATAACAATGACAATGGAAATGGTGTGGTGATGGTAATTTTTATGAGATAGCAGTGGCAGTGAAGTTGCTGCTGCTGGTGGTGGTGATTGTGCTTATTATGGAAGTGTTGCTGGTGGAGGTGGTGGTGGTGCTGGTGGTGGCGGCGGTGGTGGTCAAAGAGGCGTTGTCGGTGGTAGGGCTGATAGTGTTGGTGGCGGTGCTGTTGTTGATGGTCCTGGTGGTGCTGGTGGTGCTGGTGGTGCTGGTGATGATAATAATAAATTGCTGACATTTATTTAATATTTACTATATGCCTGGGGTGAGCTAAACATGTTATATACTTCATTTAATCCTTATGACCCTATGAGATGGGCATTATGATTATTCTCATATTAGAGATGAAGAGATGGAGGCTCAAAAACATCAAATGACCTGCTAATGGTCGCACATCTGGAATGGGCTCTTGCCCATTCCAGCCGAAGTGCCTGACTCCAGAGCCCAAATATTCACCATTGCACATACTGCCATGCTCTCAGACTGTTTTGCATGTGTGCACTAGCTTAATTACTCTACTTTGAAATCTTTGATGCCTTCCCAATAACCTTAAAAAGTTACTCTCAAATTCCAGGCCCTTAATTACTGGCCCCTTCCAGTCTTACCTTCTAATATTCCTACCCATAAAGCTTACTTCACCTCAGCAGGCCAAATATCTGCTAAACATCCCTGCCTCCATGTGTTTGCTCATGCTGTTCTGTCTGAAATTAATTCTCACCCCATCTCCCAACCCTCTCCCCTTCCCCTACCTCACAATCGTATCCATTCTTTCAGATTCAACTAAAAATCACTGCCTGCATCCAGAATCCATCCCTGCTTCCCTTCCTTTTCTGCCTCAGGTAGAAACAACCTCTCATGTCTCTGAACCTCTACGTGGAAGGGTCTGGAAATTTATTGAACAGCTTGGATTATGGTTACTCCAATTCTTGCCTTTTCTGCACTGCTAAACTTGGCTCTCTGAGATGAATTACATTTCATCTATCGTCACTTACTCTCTGTTTACAGTTACTTAATATCTGATAAAGAATATAATCTGAAGTCCTTTTCACTCATTGTTTTCAAATCATGATGAAACTTAAGTCACTTCATCTGCTCATGAATCCATTTATCCATCTGGCCATACCTCCTTCCCTCCATTCTATCATCTCTCCATTCAGTCATGAAACATAGTAAGATAGAAGTTGGATACATCAACAATGAAAAAGGAGCTCCATTCTGTGCTGGATGTCTATGAAGTTTGGTTGAGGGATTTCACCTAGACCCTGAGACACACTTAGCATGGGGAGGAAAAGTGAATGTGCTTGGAGTCACATAGAGCAGAGACAGTTATGTTTCTTTTACATAGAAGCTTGTAACCATGGGCAAGTGTCTTAACCATTCTGAGCCTCCAACTCCTCATCCATAAGAGAGTCTGCAAGTTCCCATATAATGCAAGGACTCAGACCGCTCAGGACTGAGACAATATCTCCTTTCAAAGAAGCACAACTCGAAGGGAAACTGAAACCTTTGTTCCCATCTTTCCAAAAATTCAAATGCTCCAATTACATTTCCACTGAGGTCTCAAAAAATTCCCTCTCCCACTCTTCTCTTGGAACTATGGGTATTTCCAACCTTTCCTACTTTAACGACCTTCTTCACACCTCTCCACATGGTCCTCTCCTGACCCCTTGACTAGCATTACTTTTGGCCTTGTGAGGTCTCTTTGATAATATGCCCCAGCTCCTTCCTACAGGTACCGCTCTCTGGGGGCTGAAGATCTTTCTCCTTGGACTCAGTCTACCTGCTGCATTCCTTTTTCTCTGCTACAATACTTTTTATACCAATGCCACCTCACCAACCAGGGTAAGTATGAGAACTGATTGAATCCACAGCACAGGGCCTAGCAGCCAGAAGGCCTCTTGCACTAAAGCCCTTCATAATTTGGAGAAAATGAGGCAGGCTTCATGGAAGAGGTGTGTCTCAACATTGCCTAAATGGTGGAGAAATGCTTCTGAGAATTTCCAGAAGGATTGTCTATTGCCCCCACGAGTGACTCTGGGCTTTCAAGGATTTCCAAATGAATCTACTTTCACATAGAAGAGTGGGTTTCTTTACAAATTTTTTTAGTTAAAAAATTTTCTTAAGGTAATATATTCTTATGGTCCAAAGTGTGAAATTCTGTCAAAGGTACACATAAAAAAATCCTGTTCTATTCTTGTCTCTAATCACCTCTTCTGAAGCCCTCTGTCCTCTATAGGTAATCACTTGAATTAGTTTTTGGAGAATTTACCCCGTGTTTTATATATTTAAAGAGGAATTAATATCTGGGCATAACAAATAACCCAGTCATGAGGTATTGCTGTACTGTGGGTAGAGGTTTCCCTCCCATGCCCACTACTGCATTACCCCTTCCCAGAGACACCCTACCACCTAAGACTTCTACTTACAGAGATACTCTATGCATAAACAAGCAAATCGGCATAAAAAAGCTGTGAACACATTTGTAAACGTTTTTTATTGAGGTGTAGTTGACATACGGGGTTATATTAGTTTCAGGTATGCACCATAGTGATTCAGCCGGTTCATGTCTTGTGCTCACACAGGCATAGCCACCCCCTCACAACACTCACAACACCATCGACTCAACTGCCCATGCTGCACCTTGTATCCTTGTGACTTACGCATTTCATAACTGGAAGGCTTGTATCCCCCACCTCCCTTCACTGTTTTTACCCGTCTCCCACACCCTTTTTTTCGGGCAATTATCATTTTGTTCTTGTATTTATGAGGCTTTTCCTGCTTTCTTGTTTGCTTGTTCATTTTCTTTTAGATTTCACATATAAGTGAAATCGTATGGTGTTTGTGACATTTGTACATCCTTTCCACAAATAGCAGACTATACACGCTGTTCCATATCTTTCTTTTTTCTACTTTGCAATATATCTTGGGAAGTGTTTCTTATCAGTTTATAAAAATCTGGCTTAGTCCCTTTTTGGGCTATTAACACTTCTTCAATCTGGATATTCCATGATTTATTAAACATTAAAGCATATTAAGAATCCCATTGACACATTCTTAGGTTGTTTCCAATGTTTGCTATAGAGGTGAATAAATATGTATAAAAAGCCATAACTATTCTTGCACATATATCATTTTTCACACGTGTAAAAGTGAAATTGTGTAAAAGAAATGGAACAAAAGTCATAAAAGTGAAATTGAAGATTCAAAGGCATTTATATTTTAAATTCTGATAGATGTTGCCAAATAGATCTTCTTATGAGTCCAGATAAGCTAGATCATGCTGTGGTGATAACTCAAATGTCCATGCTTTAAAATCATAAAGGTTCATTTCTCATTGTCACTTCATGTCATCACGGATCCTGGAGACTCTGGTCTGCACCGTCCTCTTGTTGAGGCCCAGGGAGACAACACAGCCACAATCTGGATCAACTATGGTCACCACCGCAGAGAGGCCATGAAAGGACATGTGCTGAATCCCATGCTGGTTTTAAAGTTTCTGTCCAGAAGTAACTCCTTCATATTTTATTGGTCAAAGCAAGTCACCTGGGGTGGGTCAGCGCAGTCCCTGCACATGCCTGGAAGAACAGCCAGCTGCACTAGTGAGCACGGGGCTCTGCAGAGACCACACCCCACCTACCAGCTCTTCATAGCGAGTGAGGATGCCGGGCACCACACCCTCCCCAACACAGGGTCTCAGCAAACTCCCTGATTTTGCCTCATCTGACAGCTGAAAAATCTTCTCATGAAATTTAATTTCATAGAAGCTTCTTTTATGTATTTTTTCTTTTGTTTAAACACAATCTTACTTAAAAAAAATAAGCACAACCTGAAAATCATTATCTGTACAGAGGTCAGCTGGGCAAGGCGCTCTCAGCAATCACTCCATGAACCAGTCATGCCTCTGATGTTGGGTGGGTCTCTGCCCACTAGGGGTGCTGGGCTGTGCGGGGAGCCAAGGACATAGATGCAATGGAAGCCATTGCCAGGCCGCTTCCAAAACCTGCTGTCTTCTGCCCTGAATGGTCTGGAGAGCCGTCAGCTTCTGTAGTTCTGTGCCCAGGGATTTGCATTTGTGTCAGGGAGTGTTTTTCCTTTTGCTCCACAAGATGACTTGTTGTTCTTGCTGACACTTAGAACACAGAGCAGAGATCCAGATTTAACATGTAATTCTCTTGTTATCACGGTAACAAACATACCCCTACCTCTGAATGCTCACACTGAGATGTTCTAAGGGGGTCTACCTCCCCTCCAGAGGTAGTTCTTGTGTCCACAGGTCCATTTAGGTCCTGGAAAAAAGAGAATGGTTTAGTTTCAATATCTTTGAAACTAAAGGGACTCATTCACATGAAGGAATTTTTAAAGCCATTTTGAAATATAACTAACATACCAAAAAAAACCTATGCATATTTAATGTATACAATTGAATGGGTTTGGAGATAGGTATATTATGCCATAAACATATCCATCACCTCCAAAACTTTCCTCCTGCCTTCTTATTTACTATTATGTGATAAGAAAGGTTAAGATCGATCTTCTGGCAAAATTTTAAGTATACAGTACAAACATGAAGGAGTTTTTGATGGTGGTGGCAAAGGTGATGTCTAGGTACATTGAATGTGTGTGTGTGGATGCAGGGCTTAGAGACTACCGGACAGGAATAGTTTTTCCCCAGGGACATATTGAAAACCATCTGTTCTGGCTTTCTTGCCACAGAACAAGGCAGGCAGCGAGCGGCAATGGTGTATGCTACACTTAATTTGCAGAACTTGTAAGGTTCAGGAAAACAAAAATTGACAGAAACATCCAATTTTACCTCAGGACAACATGTAAGTTATATTCCCATATTCCTCTTCATTTCTAACGACCTTTTCTGGAAGAGCTGGATGATTCAGCAGAGCTGGTGGAGGAGGAGCGTTGGTAGGAGCCTCACAGCCAAACTTGGTTGCTGGACTGGAAAATGGTGAATAACACAGCCTTCCCCGTGTGTCTTAGCAGCAGTGCCAGTGCAGGGGGACTGGAAAGCATCCTTCCCTGCTCAAATCAGGGGCACTTTTTGGATTATTTGTTTCTATTTTGGGCTTAAAAGTGTCATGACCTATGTAGCCACTTTTAAAAAGGAATCAAAGGGGCATCTGGGTGGCTCAGTTAATTAAGCATCTTTGAGTTTTGGTTTCATCTCAGGTCATGATCTCACGGTTCATGAGTCTGGGCCCCACATCTGGCTCTGTGCGCTGATAGCGTGGAGCCTGCTTAGGATTATTTCTCTCTCTCTCTCTCTCTCTCTCTCTCTCTCTCTCTCTCTCAAAATAAATAAATAAACAAAAAATTTAAATTAAAAAGAAGTAAAAAGGAATCAAAGCAGGGAGATGGCAGTATTACTAGACAGAGTTTGGTGGGCTGTGGGTGAAATCCAGTTTGCAGATACATTATTTTTGTTCTCACAAAGGGTTTCACAAGTTTTAAAAATTATTTTTCAGCTTTAAAAATATAGGACATGTCACATAAAGAATCAACATTCTTGTCTTCTATGAAAGAATTGGAATGTGTATCAGTATTCAGACTTAATCCCATATGGCACCTGCTGCTAGGGCTCAGTGTCCACTTCTCCCTCTGACAGGGCAGAAACATACATTCTGCAGTTTGCCACAGTCCTTACCTCTCCCTATTGTTTACTCCTGGCATTTTCACTCATTTGTGGTATGATTTATCCCTGTAGGCACTTGAACCTTTGTCCTCTTGTCATAAACAGTGATATAGATAAAAGGTGTTTTAGAAGCAATAGATACTGGGTGAAGTTAATTAATTTTAGCCATTTGGGACAGACCCATCACCAGGCACAAAGCCTTATTAATAAGAGTTCCATGCAGTAAGAGACTCATTTTTTCTGGTAGTGACCCAAGGCCAAGGCTCAGAAATCATCTACTGGCACCTCTATCTGCTCAGAACTTAGGTCATTGTATTAATTCCAAAGTAGCAGGGGAGATGCACTTTACTACTCTTGCTTTACAGATGAAGAAACTGAGGTTCAGAGAGATTAAGTTACTTACTTCACATCACCCAGTTAGGTAATGACAATTGTTTGTGTATTCTTACGGTTCCAGCCCCTCTCTTTGTCATGACGAGCCCACCACCTGTGCTGTTATTTGCCTAAAATTTTTCTTTAACTTAAATGTATATAAAAAGGAATACATCTGTATTTTATTGTAATAGCATACAATTCTATTCTTTTGTAATGGAAACTGGTATAATTTGCCATGGATTGGCAAATTTGAATATAATGTGTATAGATCTTCAGGCATACACATTCTATAATTTTCTCTCATTCTCCCTCTTTTCCTTTTTCCCTCCCCAACTATTTTTGTACTTCCTACAGAGAAAGAATGGCAATGGCAGTAGCTGGCAAGGGCCCAAGGGAATCATGGTTCATTATAGATGAAGATAAGCTATTTCAGCACATATGCTGTGGGTCTTTGAATGGAGACTTTCTCTCTGGTCCTTCAGACATTGTCATCTCATTCTTTGGCAAAGAAGATAAAGCTAGGTACCCTATGTAACATGCCTGGTTGCCAGCACCTCTTCTGAGGATCCATGAAGGGTGAAGGCAAGATCAAGTGAGTTGGGAAGAAGTGTCATTTCCTAAAATCTGAGTGCATATTTCCTGACCTTCATATGCTACTTTAGCTGAGAGGCAGAGAGAGAGAGAGAGAGAGAGAGAGAGAGAGAGAGAGAGAGATCAGTAGAGGTTGGGAGAACACATTTCCAAGCCACTCTTGCACCCCCCCGCCTGTGACTAGCATTGGGCAGGGTACTGTGGTCAGTGTGGGGAAGGTGTGTTCTGCTCTCAAGCTATGGAACAGGATTCCCAAACTTCTGGTATCCAGAGTTGTAGCAAGTCAGAGAAGAGAGGGGTTAGAAGATATGCCATGAAATAACAGGATTTATGTAGCCTAGAAAGTTGAATTTAGATTGAACAGAAGCAAAAACCTGGAGAAGGGATCAGCCTGCATTTATCAGGAACTGACCTTGAGAGCTTAAGCTGGCTCATGCAAAAAGATTTTATTGGTTCACATTAACTGGAAAGCCCAGAAATGTGGATTGGGAACATCTAGATCCAGGCACTCAGAGTGTCACCAGGACTATCTTCTGTTCTGCTTTCCTTCAGGCCATCTTCACTTCCAGGCAAGTGTGCCCTTGTGGCATCCCTCTGTACCATCCAGGGGAAACATAGTTTGTTTTCCAATGCTTCCAGAAATCTCTGAACTGAAGATTACTAGCTCTGAGGGCCCACTTGGACTATCTGTCCATCCTGAACTAGTGCCCTGGGGTAGGAAATGCAGTGCCTGGACTAAGCAGGCATGGCCATGTGCTTCCTGTGGAGTTCACACTAGATTCAGACTCCTGAAGCCATGGGGATGTGAATAGGGAGGGTGATTCATCAGCAGAGCATCTGTTACCAGAAGGAGGGCTGGATTTTCTGGGCTACTGTAGACCATGAGCATCACTTCATAGCCTCAAGGAAGGGGATATGACTGGAGGACCCATACATGAAAATAGGCAGGTACTTGGAGGTATGTGTTTTCTGTGGAGGAACTTGAGGACCAAGACAAACCTGATAATATATTCTGACAAGGTACCAAATTTCTTAGGTGCCATTCATTCTTCATTTTTCTTCACTCCATAAACATGAAAATGGCCAGGTCTCTAAGTGTAACCTTCCAGGAATGTTGGCATTTAATGAGTCCTCCCAATCTCCTCCTCCATGGCCACCATGCCCAGCTGCAGTGAAACCTTCTTCCACCACTGACATGGAAAACCTTCCTTTCCTATGGCTTTCTAAACAGGACATTAAAACTACTTGGGGCAGGTCTGTCTACTACTCCGAGAGAGGATGACAGGGAAGTTCCCCACATTCCTTCCAGAACAATCTTTGGGCAAGTCTGTGTTCCCTCCTTTCCTTGCTGCATGACCAGAGGCATGACCCTTAACCACTCTGAGCTTTGGTTTCCTCGTTTATGAAATGAAGATAACCATGATGCTTAATGTGTAAAACTGTAGTAATGCTTAATGTAATGTATGCTGGATGTTTGGTGCATAGTTGGGTGCTTAGTAGGTGGCAACCATGTGTTATCCTACACTGGTAAGAATGTTGGGTGGAGGGATATTCCAACTGAGTGGTGCTTTTGCTAGGAAGAAACTTTGCTAGAGCTTAGGGTTCTTCTTTCCTCCTTGCCTGCATTCTTAATCAGGGAAGGCCCCTGTGGTCCAGCTTTCATGCTCTACCTTTGGTGTCCCAGGGCATCTTGCAATTAGCTCCCTTATCATGAGCTCTCCTCCTCCAACCCAAGGAAGGAACTGTCTCAGGTGCTGACACAAGCTAGCTTTGAGCAAGCAACCCACTGGAGTGGAGGCCACGGAAATGAGCCATGCATTCACTGTCTGACTGAGCCATTTTGCTAGTAGCTGGACTCTGTTTTGAGTCAAGCTAAGTGGCCTTACTATGCTGAGTCAACAACAACAAAAGAACAATATGTCTTCCATGCTGCTGGCAGTGATGCCTCCCTTTAGCCTTTGCTCTCTGCCCAAACACAAGGTCTATATCTCCGGGACATGTGGCCTCCAGTACTGGAAGGACCACCTGGAATAATGTTATCTATTCCTGTGATTATGGTCAAGGTGAAGGTTTACTTCTCCCACTCTCAGAAGTGTCTGGGTCCCTGAGAAGTTCCCAGAGATCTCAGCAGGAGCCCTAAGTAAACCTGAACTTTCTCTGCCTCCACTCCCTCCCCTACAACAGAGACAGTCTGGCTTTCTCATCCTTTTGAGCTTTTGCCTCTGAGATGAGGAGCTCCACAGGGTCTCCTCTTTGCAATGAACACTGAGCCCTCACTCTGATGAGGGTTCCCCCTCTCTGCTCTCCCAGATCCCTGCTGCCCTGCTGGAGCTCACACTGGGCCCATCTCCTTCCTGTGGGAAGCTTGGCTCTCATGGGGATCATCCTCAGATTTCGCACCAGGCAGTGTCTCCAGAAGGATTTCCCTTAGGACATCTCCACCTCAGGGAGCTATTCTTGTGGACCCCTTATTGTCTGGAGCTCGCTCTGAAATGAGCACCATGGAGGGAGCCAAAAAGAGCAGGACAGGCCCTGGCTCAAGGACTGCCAGTTTCACCAGGTACCAGTAATGAGGGAGGAAATTCACCAGTGAATTTACATTGAATTTGAATATGTATTTGCACTTGCTTTGCCAAAGATGTGAAGTTGAATCCCCAGGCAGTTTTCAAACTCAACATTTCAGGGCTGTCACCCTTAAGATTGCAATTTCCTTTTTCTCTTCTCTGCCTTCTCACACACTGATATTGACTCTGAGTTTCCCATTGTGAAAGTAGAGCAGAGAAGGGAGATGAAAGGTACACAGCTGAGAAGGCAGGGATGTGAAGAAGAAGAGGGCCACAGCCACAGCTCCTGTCCTGGGGAACTGGCTCCAGCGCTTTGGGGCCAGGGCTTAGAGCTCTTCAACTGCTTGGATCTGCACTACTGATTCAGAGGCTCACTGAACGGTAATTTACTGAGTAGCTTCTGTGTGCCAGGCCCTGCCATCAGGCTGCCTGGAGAGACTCCAGACAAGGTGATGCTGGTTGAGTCTGTGTTGAAAACCTCTGCTGGGCACAGGGGAGATACAAAGGTGGCAAGAGGTGTCTGGCGTCACCTGGCTGGGAGATGCAGATTGCAGAAAGCTTCTGAGAGGAGTTCATGCTTGAGGTGAGCCTTGAGGGATGAGAGGGTATCCTTCAGGTGGGCAGTGAGGGGAGGAGCATCTGGGAGGTGGAGCAGTCTGACCAAATGCCTGGGTGTGTGGAATAGCTACTGCGTGTGGACAGGGTGCAGCAGAGTATGTGAGATTGGCATTAAGGCAACAGCAAGCCTATAGGACCAGCCAGGTCCTAAAGGGACTAGAAGGCAACCATTGAGGGGCTGATGATTTTAACAATGGATGGAAGGGCTACACTGGGGGGCTTCAGCAGGGATGTGATGTGGACAGGTTTGCATGTCAGTCACTTTGTTGTCTGGCTCTATGGGAACCAGTCTCTCTCTCTCACCCAATTGAGTTTCTCAAGGACCACAGCTGTGAACCTCATGTGAAAATTGTCCAAGAAACCCTGGCCCTCAATGAAAGCATAGCCCTGTACGCTCAGTTAGTGATGTTGTGTGTCCAGGGTACAGGGAGATATGGGCTCAGATACAGGGGCTGGCCAGCAGAGAGCCACACTCACTGGCAGGTGACGCCCTGTACAAGGAGACAGCTGTTTTCAGCCAGTACCTCCCCACAAAGGAGGCGATGAGGGAGGACAGGTAGAAGGACATGGTGAACAAACTACCTCTGAGCCCAGAAGGTCCCAAGAGTGGGAGCCCAGAGATGATGATGAGTCAGAGTGGCAGAGACACTAGAGGGCTAGAGGGGAGTGGGGGGTAATGGGACGATCACTCTCCTCACTTCTTAGCCTACTTTTAAGTGATCCAGAAAGCTGAATATTTGGGCTCCTGACTTCCTACCCCCATCCTCCTCAGTCATAAATAATCCAAAAGATGAGACCAGAGAAGCCAGACCCCAAGCAGTGTCATGGGGCCACCTGGAGAAACAGAATGAAGCAGGGGCTGACAGTACTTTAACAGAGTTGGCATTCTAAGCGCAAAATTATGCACCATCCCAGGTTGAGGTGCACTATTTTTGTTATATTCATCTTTCATTGCAAATTGCCTGCTATTATTGCTGGAAATTTGTTTTGGTAGTTCATGGATGTTGGGCTTTATTTAAAAGGATGGGACAAAATAAAGAATAAGCAGAAAGTACCAGCGGACCCCACTTAAAAAAAAAAAACTAAAATACAAAATCGAGGTTGATCTGATAGCTTGAAAAAACTTGTCCATGGGGCTCCTCATAAACTGCCAATGTCCCTCAATATTGGAGCTTATGGACAACAGGGAGATGAGAATTTAGCCTGACACAGGGTTCTGAGTCTGTTCTGTGGGACTGTGATTCTACATTGAATTCCTTAGGACACATCGTGACCTTTGTCTGGGCCTCCTCCCCATTTTTGGAGAGCCACGCTGACATGAATGCATGATGCAGGGGGGCTACACGGGGCTCATGTTCAGAAGGGTCCTGTGTTTGGTGTGATGCTTGTCTTGCAATTCTTAGGAATTTTTGAACTAGGCACCCTGTGTTTTCATTTTGCATTAAGTCCCACAAATTATGTAGCTAATTCTTAGCACACTAAAGGCTCTGATGCCCTCTAATAAAGAAACCTATCTAATTTTGCTCAACACATTATTTCCCAAAGTTGTCTGAACCTGAACTGAAAACATTATTTTGAAAGACCATCAATTAACAACCGTGAAATCTGTGTCCTCTAAAAGACACTTTGCAAAAGGCTGCCATAAGTGAGAAATATGTTATTGCAGAGAAAGCAGCTCAGAAACAGGCTGATGGGATGATGGAATCTGAAGTTCCCAAAGTTAACATCCGTCTTATGCATACCAGGGCTTCCCTGGGAGCAGGGTTGGGGCTGCGGCCCCTGGGCAGAGTTGGAAAAGCCGACCTCGGACTTAGAGCCAAGGCTACTTTCCATCCTTGCTCCCCATTATTGCCACACACTTGCTCAGGCTGCTCCAGAATGTGGTCACTGTAACTGGAGAGAAAAGAGTCACACGTTATTTGATATCAAGTAGTCAAGTGAGGAGCAAAGGCTTGATTTACGTCTACAGTTCTGCTATTTGTTTTACTCCGAAACCATTTATTGGGTTCTATAGTCTGACCTCCTGGACCTTCAACCACCTTTCAGATAAGGAAGCAGCTCTGCTCCTGCCACAACCATGTGGGACATCACTGAGGTGCCATCAGTCACCCATTTGGCTGGAAGGTAGCAGGATGTGCACTTTGGGGCCTGTTCAACTGCCACCCACCCACCTGGGGATTTTCAGTTAGCTCCCCTGCCCTGCCTGGGGACAGCAACTGTTTATTCACCTCCGGTCCTGTTCTTCAGCCATGAGCTTGCAAGAGCTGGGCCATGCCTGCCTTCCAGGGAGACTTCTCCTGGAAGTCGCCAGACACAGGACAAACACCTCCACAGCATCGTCTGATCACATAGGGAGAAGGCATATTTCACTGGTGACAGCCCAGCTCAGCCCAGCTTCTGTCCTCACCCACATCTGACTCCCTTCTTGTCTCTGCACCTGCCTTGACCAAATCATGTCACATCAATACCTTATAAAAAGAAGTTTGCACTCCACAATGAGATGTGCAAACCCACTGGTAATCCAGGGCCACTCAATTTTTCCAATGCCATTTTCCAGTGTTCATCATGTAGCCTACAAACTCATTGCATACTGCTTCCTTCAGCAGCTGCATACTTTCTCTCTATGGCTCATGCTGTGCTCTCCTCTCCAAATATGTCTCTCCTGCACCACCCTCCATGCACTGAAGCCTGTCCCAGTTCAAATGTCTCTGGGTCACTGAAGCCTCTCCAGACCTCTTAGCTCAGAACTCAGTCTCAGGTACATTCCAAGGCACTGCCTGAGTTTGGTTGGGCTCTCTGTATAGCAGATCTTGGAATAAGGACTTGAGCCCAAGGAGTTTGTTTTGGAGGTGATGGAGGTGAGGGAAGTGAAAAGTGAGGGAGCCAAGCCAAGTGAAGCATGTGTTAAGGAGCAGGTTGGCACTGTGGGGCACCCATCTGAGAATGTGCCTTGCAGAATGTGCCTCAGAATTGTTCCATGGGAAGACAGGGAGGGGGGGGTGAGGCTCTGTCCTCCAGGGACTGAGGCTGCCCTCAGGGAGGCAATCTCCCCACCCCTTGGAAGAGCAAGTGCAGCTGAATAACTCTTCATGGCTTTCAGAAGCCACTGTCCACACTTGGTCCAGAACACTGGCAAACCCAGGGCATTATCCACCATGACTGTGCTGAAATCTGATGGCCAAGGTAAAGCATGGTCCCTCCTGGCAGCAGTGACAGGCTTTCTTTCTCAAGCCTGTTTCCTCTGCTGGATTCCTGGAGATGGAAACCTGGCCTGATTGCTCCCTGTGTCTTCCAGCACCCATCGCAGTGCATGTTCCATGGGCCTCACCAAGTCTGTGCACTGGATGAGTAATATCACGTGTGCTTTTCTTCCCTGTCTACTGTGGTTTGCTCCCCTGCTGCCTCACCGCACATTTGTCAGCTGCTTACACTTGCCTCGTGTCTTCCTCTAACTGCTTCCCAGCTCCAGGGCAGGGATCACCACCAGCTTCTCTTATTCTGGCATGTTCCTGCATTCCATTGCTGCTGTAGTAACACTCACCTGTTAGAAATACAGGTCAAAAATCAATTAGGGAAAGGAGCGGTAGAGACGCACCAAAGCCTTGACCTGAATTATTAACTGCTATCTAGCCCCCTGTGCTAAGCCTTAGCCTCCTAGTAGCCAAGACAAAGGGAGAAATGGGGTAAGTGATGTGCTTCTCCTGGAAACAGGAGGAGAAAACAGGTCTATCTGGATTACTGACTTTGGGCTCCCAGTGAGCAAGAGGAGCATTCAGAGGCTATGGTGGAAAGGAAAGGATAGCAGACAACCGCATAAATATGCACTGTTGCTATGCAGAAGACAGAAGTATATTTTAGGTCACTGATTATTGCAAAGATATTAATCAAATTAAGACACTTAATTATAACTGGTTAGAAGCATTTCTGCTAGAACCTAAGCTAATACAGGCGAGCTACCTCATATTTCTGGTCATTTAGTCTAGGAGCAGAAAAAATTAAATTCCCAGAGAAACTGGGCTGGGAAAATGAGAGACTGAAACAGGACATTTCTAATATAGAACAGAGCAGTGGGGACTGTGGCAAAGTAAGACCTTAAAGGAATAGTCCCTACTCAGCCCCCCACTGACCACTGTCACTTAGAGATGCAGGTCCAGTGTAGAGAGTCAGACTTTTTGAAAGACGTTGGAAATCTGAATTTATGTGACATCTCCAATTTTTAAACATTGCCAATTAATTGGAAACATTACTGAGTGAGTCAAACCATTGGTTTGTGGGACACGAGTGTGTAGTGCACAGAAAGAAGTTGGTTGGTCTCATAAGCCTTCACTCAGGAAGGGCGCCTGGGTAGCTCAGTTGGTTAAGTATCTGACCTCGGCTCAGGTCATGATCTTGAATCATGAGTTTGAGCCCAGCATCAGGCTCTGTGCTGACAGCTCAGAATTCTGTGTCTCCCTCTCTCTCTGCCCTCTCCCACTTATGCTCTGTCTCCCTCTGTCTCTCAAAAATGTATAAACATTAAACATTTTTTTAAAAAAATCCTTCACACAGGGAATCAGAATTCTCAGATGACCTCTGGGCAATTGTTGTCTCTTACAGGAAAGAGGATTGATTTATCCCGGGCTCACACTGCAAAGCTTGGACTAGAATTGGTCATTGCTTTTTATTTCTCCTTGGGCATCATGTAAAGCCTGGCCATGCCAAGATCTCTTGCATGGGCCAGCCTGCCTGGTGTCATCCTTCTGTCCACTAGCTTAGAATGCAAGCTCATGACATCAGAGACATTGCCCCATTCACCACCTGGCCCATAGTAGGTGCTCAATAAATACTTGGTTAATATAAGGATGGACTTCTCTTTCTGTGCCCACATTGTGCTGGACATAGGGATTTTTCTGAAGTCAGTACTCTAAGATAGGTTACGCTGGCTTAGTGGAGGAAGTTTTGTCTAAATAAAGCAAAGGAGGCTTCTCAAGGCTGCCTGAGAAGGAGCCCCAGGGTAAGGAAATTGAGCCCCAGAGTCTTCTAGATGCACCATCAAATCCACTAATCTTTGCCAAAATTGTCCTCCATTACCCAAGTTGCTTTGTGCAGGTTTCTGGGGATGATAATTCTGCAGCATCCTGTGGTGGAGGTGATGTCTCTGCCTAATGGACCTTGGTGTTATTACTGTCATTCCTGCTATTTAGCCTAATTTCCAGGCTCCTCCCTGCACTTCCTGCCCCCCAGCACTCACACCTGTCATGGCCGCAGAGCACTGTCTCCTCCGGGCCTCCTGATTAATTCTTTGCAGGTATAAATCGACAATTATTATGCCTCCCATTAGTCATCTCTCCTCTGGGCTGCACAAATTTAGTTCTCCTGATAGCAATGAATCACGGGACAAAGTGTTCATTTGCATTATGTGCCAGCTCTTTCAATCAAACTCTGTTTTTACAACACCTCATTGCAAGTCTCTTTAACATCTCTGTTCTGAATGTTAAATTCAAAGCTTTAATGACACAGTCTGTCACCCCCACTCTCCCCTCCCCCCTCCATGAGGCATGAGGTCTCTAGTACCTAGGATGGGAGGGGGGGCTGGATGCTCCTGTTCACCCTGCACTGGCCCCGGAGCCAGAGTGGGGAAGCAGATCAAGACTCACTCAAGAGCTGACAAAAATTGATAATAATGAGCCCATTTACATGGAAGAGACTCATTACCAAGCTAGTTACCAATACGTTGAGGTCCTGGATTTCTGCCAATAAATTGGATCTCCTGTAGTGAGCAATTTTTCACCAGCTTGTAGGAAATCTCTCCAGCTTAAAAATACTTCAGGGAAATCATCTTTACAATAAAAAAGCACAGCAAGTCTACGGTTGTGTATGTGTATGGATGTGTTAGGGGGTGCATATCAAGTTGCTAAAGATCTCACATAGACATTGTCATGATTTCCTATCTGTCGGTTTCTTGCAGCATCAAAGCAAAGCCTTCAAGAAGGCTCCAAAATGACTGCTTTATTCTCAATGCAACCATCCAGGCAATACAGCAGTAATTCACATGGAGGTGAAATGCTCATGATCTGGGGTAGGTGATGAAATGTTCCGTCCTTGGAAACTGAAAAGATCTCATGGTATCTAATAATGTCAATTGGGCAAGGAGGGGAGGCAGAATAGTTGCATTTTGTCCCAAGTGGGGAAATATGTCCTCACCACAAATGTTGGGCTTTCATTACTTGGAAATTTCCAAAGGAAGATGTCTTAATCTATTCAGGATTTTATAAAAAAAAAAAGTGGCTAGTGAATAACAGAAATTTACTTCTCACAGTCTGAAGGCTGGAAGTTCAAGATCAGGTGCCAGCAGGGGAAGGTTCTGGTGAAGACCTGCTTCCTGGTCCGTAGATGGCTGTCCTCCCTCTGTGTCCTCACATGTCAGGAGGGGTGAGGGAGCTCTCCTGGGTATCATTTATAAGGGCACTAATCCCATTCATGAAGGCAGGGCATGCCCAAAACCCCATCTCTTAATACCATCATCTTAGGGATTAGGATCTCAACATATAGGTTTGGGGGAGAACACAAACAGTTCAGTCTGCAACAAAAGTTGTGGGTGGTCAAACCACATTCCATTCTTTGCTTTGTTTCACCGTCTCATTGTATGTGGACACGATTTCAAAGAGTTAGAATCCAAGTGCTGTGTTTCTGGTCTTTTGAGTGAGTTCAGATGAGAGCTGCCTGTTCATACCTCTGCACGCCAAGTAAAGCACTTTTTCAGAGGGCAGAATCTTGAAATGCATCACAGGCAAATGGATTTTCATTAAGTGACAGAGGGATCACTTTCTTTATGTGTTGAAGCAAGTTCAGACCACACGTAAAGTGCCATGGATCGTGTGTTGTCTATACACAGACTGCCTAACTGGACTACAGCTTTCTTTGGGCATAGGACTCATGTCATATAAGAGTCTAGCTCTCTCTCCTATGTGTAAGTGTTGGGAATAGAACTCAAGATGTTGGTCTGGACTGAAGGGACAGGGGCCGGTTTGCTGGTGGTGGGCACCATGGCCTGCCAGTCCTAGCAGAGACTTCTTTGGATCATCTGTGGGGGAAATCAAGGACTCTCGGTGAGGCCTCTTAGAATCACCTGGCTTGTGTTATGGTTTTATGTATGTGCGGTCTCCTGTCCTGGGCTGTCGGATCCTTAGAGACAGAAGCTTTCTCTGACATTTGTCCATCTCCCATCTGCATGTAATCAGTGCTTAAAGTATGCCTGGCAACTTGTTACATGTGTGGTTTGCAGCCGGCTGGTGCTGGGTGTAACTCCTCTTCCTTTGCAGAGCTCAGGGCAAATGACTGAGCTTCTCTATTCTTCAGTTTCCTTATCCGTAAGCTGAAAACAATCATGCCTTCCTTCCTTCAGGGTCTGTAAAGATAAGAGGAGGTGACCTGCACTGAAGCAGGGCACGGTACTGGTCACTTGGAAATCACCTAATGTGTATTAAGGATCATGTTATTAGGTTGCCCCGACTCTGCCCCAAGGTCAGGAATAAAAGAAAGATTCTTTCTGGAGAACCTGACTAAGGGGTGCTGTTTTCTACCTCTGTTGTGTATTCTGGAATGATGGATAACTACGGAGAAGACACTCTCTTTGTGGTGGTCAAGGAGGCATCGGTCAGAAGCAGAAGGAGCTCCACCAAACCCCAAAATTTGGTCCAACAGTGAAAGACCGCTCTATCTTAGTCCACACAGCCTCAAGTCACAGCAGAAAAGAGGTAACTACCGGGGAATTGGAGCAGAATCAACAATGTGAACCTGGCTACAGTCGGGTGTGTCAGATAAAGGATGAGAACTAGGTAGCAGCTTGGCATGACCCATGGGACTTGAGGAACAAGTAAGTGACCTGGTGTTTGCTCTGGGCTCCAGCCTCCAGGACTGCATTAGCGAGCTGCGGGGATGGGTGAGCCTGCCTCTGCCCCCATTTCTGGGTGACGTGCCCCTCCCAGGCATGTGACCTGCTCTTTCCAGCTTCCTCGTCTGTGAAATGGGAGGGAAAATCATGATCTCGCAGGCCCTTGTCTGATCACAAACTGCAGGGCTGGAAGGGGCTCTGCGGGAGCTGTGTGCGCTTAGGCAGGTTCCCGGGCCTCTGTGCTCAGCTTTCTTACACCACCAGAGACACTCAGAGGGTTGTGACCTGAGTAGTGAAGAGCACTTAGAAGAGTGTCTGCTTCCTGGGAGTCCGCAGTGAAGGATCTCCACTATGATTGTAACTATTCTATGGAAATGCCTGCGCCCATCCCAGCCTGAAGCTTAGGTCAAGCCGGGCACCGTTGCAACCCTGAGGAAATCCGCCCAGGGTCCCCCGCTGAGCTCTCCAGGACCTATGGACTGGAAGCCAGATGCTCTAACTGTATCAAGGTTGAAACACTCCCATGACAGAACCCTTGGGTTTGGAGATATCAGAGCACAGATGGGGTTTAAGAGAAGGGAAGAGCCCCATGGATCCCCCTGTAAACAAGGTCAGTGCTGTTGTGCCGCCCTCACAGGTGAACAGACTGAGATTTTTAGCAGGGTCACGTAGCAGGCTCATAGCAGAGCTAGGATTTTAACCTGGCCCCATGAACTCACAGTTGGCCTTTGGGGATGTCTCTGTCCGGATCCCTGGTGCAGGAGTGGTTTCCTCTTGGCAGAGCCATGCACTTCCTGCCATCTCACAGCCTCCTAGAGAAGGCCCAGGTGCTTTCTCAGCCCGTCCTTGGAAGTCACTGTGGCTCCTACATTTGCTTCTCAGGGTCCTCATTCTCTAGCCTACATGAGGCCCCCATGCAGGCTGCTAAATCAGGCTTCACATGCCCTCCTTAGCGGTTTCCTATAGGTACACGAAATACAGACTGCTGTCACACTCTCTCTGGAGGTGGCAGCCAGACACCTGGGAGACCCTCTACGTACTCAGGGCGGATGCGTGGCTTTCTCCACATCGCTGCAGGCTGCAAGTGGCTCTTAGCATCTGTGCTCCCATAGGGGCTTAGAGTGACCCCACTAGGGATGGTTCGTACAAGGACCTTTTATATGACAACTTGGAGGTCTTGTTTATGCTTTCAGGCATATGCCGTTAAGGCAAAACTAAAACGGAGTTGGGTAAATCCTAAACGATCTTCTAAGCATCTAGACCAGGCTCTGGGGAATGTGGAGCAGATAAATATCTTTAAATTTTCTCTTAAAAATGTCTTCCCGCCTTTCCCCCTTACACTTTCTGTTTCTTCAGAACTGGGCAAAGGCCTCCTTTATGTGTAATTTCTAACCCTGGGAAGGCACCTGGCCTCTTGCAGTTGGCATTTTTCAACATCTGCCACCCATGAGATACTGGGCGTGGGCCTCCCTTGCCCCAGGATGAAGGAAATCACGGTTGGTGGGGGAGAGAAATGGGAGGAAAGCCGCATTGCAGCATTACTCGTGGTTGCCAAGGTATGGAAGCGAGCTCAGTGTCGGTCAGTGGGTGAGCAGATAAGAAGACGTGGTGCGTATAGATGCAGTGGAGTGCTGTCCAGCGGAGACAAAGAGGCAAATCCTGCCATTTATGACAATATGGATGGGCCTTGACGGCAAAGACAAATATTGTATGATATCACTTGTATGTAGAATCTGAAAAAAGCCAATCTCATAAGCACAGAGAGTGGATCAGGGGCTGGCAGTTGTGGGAGATGGGGGGATGTTAGTCCAAGTGTATAAACTTCCAGTTTTAAGATAAGTAAGTTCTGGAGATTTAATGTACAGCATGGCAATTAACCAATAATACTGTATTATGAACTTGAAAGTTTCTAAGAGAATAGATGTTAAACCTTCTCACCACCATAAAAAGTGGTAGTTAGGTGATGTGGCGGAAGTGTTTGCTAATGCTAAGGTAGTCATCATTTTGAAATGTTTCAATGTATCAGATCAACCCACTGTACACCTTAAATTTCTACAATGTTATACGTTGATTATACTTTAATAAAGACAAGAAGAAAAGAACTCCTGGGGAGCCTGGATGGCTCAGTCAGTTAAGCATCTGACTTTGGCCCTGGTCATGATCTCATGGTTTGTGAGTTCGAGCCCTATGCCAGGCCTGGAGCCTTTGGATTCTATGTCTCCCTCTTTCATGATCCTCCCCAGCTCATGCTCTGTTTCTCTCAGTAATACATCAAAAATAAAAATAAACATTAAAAATTTAAAAAGAAGAAAAAACCTTTTTGATGAAGTAATAAAGATTATTAATTTGATTTTTAAAAAAAAGAAAGAGAAAATTTTCAAAGCCACTTCCAGTGCCGAAGAGATGCTACAGACAGAGATAGAGAGAGAAGTGGGCACAGTCTTCCTTCCACAGTGCAGTGATCTCAGTCCTGATCTAGAATCTTCCTTCCAACCTGGATGGGGACTCCTCTCACTTCCCAGGACTGGGTCTCCCTCTCTGCACCATGAGGGTTTAGGGCTGAAGCCCAGTGCTCCTTGGGCTTCTATGACACAAGCCAGCTCTGCCCAGACGGGTGGCTTTGGTGACCATGCTCTCGAGTTCTTGGCCACTCCTGGAACCATATCCTCTCAACATGCAAGGGTTAAACAGACTCCGTGAGTGTGCCACCGATAAATATACTTAATGCGTGCTGCACAGGAAACAGCCGGGCGCCCCCCTCTCGGCCTCCCTGGAGTTCGTTAGGCCCTGGCAAGGCGCTGAGCGGCATGCCTGCAGGAGCTAGGAACGCCGTCATTTATCTAAATTAGTGGTTCCATGTCCCTGTCATTCTGCTCCTTTCAGCAGAGCCACACATTTACTCCGCTTAGAGGATGAGGCAGACAGAGTAAGCGCTGCTAAGGAAAGTAGTTTGGACACATGAATGCAAGAAAATTAGCACTTTTCATCCTGAGATCTACTTGCTCTGAGGCTACAGACGGTGAGTATTTAGTTAATTAACTAGAAAAATGTCCACAGTGTCCCCTCACAGCTCTTCTGCTGCTGTCACAGGAAAGTGGGCACAGACCAGAGACAATGGCCATTGGGCTAGCATCTGTCCACATCCCAGCACCAGCCTTCTGCAGGAAGAGGTCTCTCTAATGCAGACTATTTGGTGCTAACAGTGCTGTTTTAGGCACTGACGCTTCTGGAGACCTTAGCGGGCCACCCTCAGCCCTCAGCCCTCTTCAGGCAGTGGGTGGAGCTGGAGGCCCACCGGCCTCTGGTCTGCTTCCCTGGGAGTAATTTCCCTGTTTACTACAGACATCTGTCACTCCGAGGGGGACTATTTAAATACAATATGTCACCTTTAACTGCTTGCTAATTGAGCAATGCTGTGGGACTTCTTGATGATCAATGCCACATGCAATTGCTCTTTTGGAGAGAGATCCGACTAGGGACGTTTTCTAGGAAGGCTCATGGTCAGTTCTAGCCACTGTCTCCAGAATCAGGCCAGTCGCTTACAAAATGGTAGGAAGACACTAAGTTTTGCCAAATCAGTAAAAAGCAGGGGGATGAGGTATCAATGGAAAACTGTTTTCTTTCATCTAATTCTGAAAACAGAAAGGTCCAGGGCCCTGGCACACCCTAATCACAGTGGCCTCCCGAGGCACGTTAGAAAGGTCTTCCAGGTGGCTTATCGGCTGTGATTGAGGCTTTGTCACAGTGAATGAAACTCCCAGCTTTTAAAAGTCCAGGCTCCATCCTTTATCTGGTCATCCTGTCTCTGAGGATTGGCGTTCTGCCTGTGACTGAGAGGGGACGGGGCTGGAGCCACCTCTGGGGCGGGCACCACAGTGGCATGGTGCATGAGAGGGTTCATCTCTTCAGAGAGACTCTTCGGGTCTGCCCTGAGAGAGGTTGGCCCCTCAACCAAGAGGATGTAGCCTCCTCCACGCCACCCTGCCAGGCAGAGTCCCAAGAGCAGCAGCTGGTATGCAGAGAAGGGCACCCCAAGATTGGGGGTGAAGTGCCCCAGGAGACACTCCCCAGGACAGTCGCTCTAAAGGTTGCCTTGGAGATGAGGAGACTGGTCAGCGGCAGGGTCCAGGGAGACCATGCAGCAGAGGGGAAGGGGGGGTTCAGGCTTCCAAGACAGGCAGGGGTTCCTGAGGAGAGATTCAGTCAGGCATCCACAATTCCATGCAGGCAAGTGGCTGGAGATTGGCAGAGCAGCTGGGGGTATTTGGTGACATCATGTTCAGGCCCCTGGGAGGCCCCTGGGGCTGGTGAGCTGGAGGTGGTGGCTCTGGATGGCTGACTCTCTAATTCATTGGTGGGGGGGGGCAGACTCCAACGTGAGGACTGAAACCCTATTAGCCAACAGTGGGGAAGACAGCCTCTGGCAGCAGGGGGGCCCCAGGCCAGCCTCCTAGGAGTGCCCTGCAGGCCCCTGTAGCTCCTGCCATAACCAGCCTCATTCCCACTCCCAAAGAAAGAGACTCAAATTCTCCAAACCCAGCTGCCCCTGGACTCCACTTATTTCTTACCTGGAAACAGTGCTTCTGGTTTTCAGCCCCACCAGTAACCTTGAGGTAACTACCTCACCTTGCTGGGCTGCAGGTTTCTCCCTGGACGTGGAGATGATGGTGTCTCCTTTGCAGGGCCATGAGGGTAAGTCAGAGAGCTCTGTATAGTGGAAAGCACACAATAGGTGCCCAGTGAATACCAGATCCTCTTCTTACCTGATCCTGTCAAACCAACCCTATCAGTTTTTTTTTAATTTGGTGGATTCAGCATATCACTCAAAATATTTCCCTTACGTTAAAAAGAAATCAGAACTTACATAATCATCAGCCTAAGTGGTTGCATTAGCCTGTTACTCTGTCGTCTTTTTCTAATAAGCAGATTGTCTTCCTCCTTCCTTTCTGTGGGCGGATCTGGAGGATTTGCAATGTGCAAAGCAGGTGGATTGATCGGTTATTGATCCAGAGTGAATTATGACCCCTTCAGGTAAAAAGCTTCCCATAAACACAATTTAGTAGCTGCTGCCGCCTGCCTCAGCAGCCCAGGGACGGTTGTCTCAGGACTCCCGCAGTGAGATAATCAATACTTTATATTAGTATTAGCAGCACAGATGGCTTTATTCCATAGCTCTTCAGAGGGCTGAGATGGGCTCCCCACACTTCCTGATGTGGGGACAACCGAGCTCCATCGGGGTTTACGTGCCACCTGCCCGAGCCTCCAGGGTGCTGGCAGGATGACACCAGTGTGTCTCAGTTCTGTCCCTGCTCTTGGCCTCTTGGCCTCAATTTTTTGCCTGTAAAATGGAATTTCTACTATCCATTCTGCTTATTTCTCAGGGCTTTTGCATCACTGGGGATAGGAATAGATAAGAAAGCATTTCTGGAATGCCGAGCGAGGCTCTACTAAAGCATGCTCATTTCCCTTTCCCTCCTCCCACCCGAATGTTCTAAAATAGACCCTATTTTTCCTGGACATTGGAACAGCTTACAGATAGATCTGTTTGCTTCCCAATTCTTCCTCCCAGGGCTCCTCCCATCTCACAAAACAGCGCCCCACCCTCTGCCACACACACACAACTCCATTCTACAAGTCAGTGTCAAATTCATGTTCCTAACACTGAGTTCCCATCATCCTGCTCTCACTCTACAACTTTTGAGGGTCCCGTGTCTGTCTATAGGATCAAGTCCAGGCTCCCCAGATGGGCTTCCAGACCCTTTCAAACAGCCTAACATCTGTGCCCTTCCTGCCTGTGTCTCAGCCCACTGGAATGCTCATGCCTCCCGTGGCCATGCTCATTTGCATCTGGGCTCCATTCTCATTCTGGGTTCTGGGCCCTCTGAGGTCAACACTCAGCCTTAGGTCTTCGTGACTCCATCTCCTAAAAGCTACCCTTGTGTTCTCTGCTCAGTGCCTGAACATAGTGGCACAACAGACACAGTTGCTGAATTAAGAGAAATCCAGATGAATTAAGAGTAAGATTTCCTTCCTCACATGTCAATGAAATAAAGATGTTCAACCAATCAGTTCTATCATCAATGATACATGTGTCTTGGCAGTTGAGGTGATGCGTGATTTTGGAAAAATCAGTGTGACTTTGGAACAAGACTATCCTGTGGCTAACTGGAAGCTGGGTGAGCTGGTCTGGGATACTCTCAGATTACATCTCTGCCTCTTCATGTGTCCTCCGAAGCAGCACCCACTGTATACCCAGGAGGCGTCTCAACCCCCTGCCTGCTCAGCACCCTCCCTCCCCACCCCTCCCATTTGTTTCTCTCCAACTCTCAGGGCAGGTGGTTGGGAGGGGTTGACCCCTGTCCTTGATCAGACTCTACTTGGGGTACTCTGAACTCAACCCTCAATTAGGTCCTGACTTTTGGGTTTCCTTGATAATCTTTATACTGCCCAATTTTAGCAAGAATCCTGCTTAGTTGGTTTAACCAGAATCTTCCAATCCTGATACCTAATCAAGTTCCTTGTCCTCCAACTTCCCCCAGGTGGTGCCTGATCACTCTGCCTTCAGCAAGAATCCTGCTGGATTAGATTGGTTTAGTCAGAATCTCCTCCTCCCACCCCCCATGCTCCTCTTAGCAATTTTCCATTCACTGACCCTTGCCTGCTCCTTGGCTATAGATTCCCACTTTTCCTTGTTGTACTTGGAGTTGAGCCCAATCTCTCTCCTCGACTGCAAAATCCCATTGCAGCGGCCCTTATTGCTATGGTCCTGAATTAAGTAAGTTCTTTGACAAGTGTTATGAACAGTTTTTTCTTTAGTACCCCTCTCCTTGCCTTTCCTGAGTTAACTCAAATTCCCCTGGATGCAATGAGTGAGTTGAAGATGGTTATGTAATTCTTATAGGGTCAATGCAAAACTTGGACAGAAGTGTCTGGAAGGGGAGGTCTCTTGGTAAGACATGAGCCTACACAACTCTCCTATCAACTAAGAAGACTCTACCATGGAAGAAATCCACAGGGGAAGGACGGCGCAGAGAGATGGCGGCAGCCTGAGCCCCTTGATCTCTGCTGTGTCAGAATCTATTCCTGGACTTTTCAGTTTTGTTTGCTGATATGTTTTCCCCACCCTTTTTCTTCTGTGTAAGGTGGGTTTGTTTCAGATCCAACTGAAACTATCGTGGTGCTAGTTTTCTCTGTAGTGTCACACCCTGAAGAGCCCAGGATGAGGGAGAGATCATCTAAGGCCACCCCATACATAAGGGATAACTCAGCCACCGTCTAGGTCTTCCAACTTCCAGACTGTGTTACCCAGGCTAAGCCTCTCCAAGCCTTCTCTTACAAGTCGGTGATTCATAATCTTGGAATTTCAGGTCTCTGTGGATGGTGGAAGGGGATCCCAGGTGCCTAATGCTCCTTGGCTCTGTGCTCCTTTAGGAGAACAAGTCTGTTCCCAGCAGGTCATGGGGACAGTGCAGCTATGGCACTAGCCTTGGGCAGAGGTGTGGCCAGGGCTCTTTGTGCTGGGAGGTAAGCCCTTCACATTACTCTGCTAAAGACTATTCATTTCCCTTGAAAACAGCTTTTCCCACCCACTTACAACATCCCTGGGACAAGCATCTTACAATATACCCCACTGGAAATGGTTTTCATTCAAGCACTAGCCAAATTACGGAGCCCTGTTTCTAGATGCTGTATTCCCAGCAGTTGGACGGAAGACATTCATTCTCAGACCTGCAGGTGCCATGTGGGGAATTTTTCTGTCTTTGCCAGTAAATGAGATTCATTAGCGTGTACTGCGGGGCAATGAGGAGTGGTGGGTTTGAGTCTTTCTTCTCTCCAATTTCCGTGCATGCACTTGATCAAAAAGGAAAAACCAGCAGGGTCTCAGGCATTCCGTTTTGAAGCCCCAGTCAGTGTGATGCCTCACTGTTCAGCCACTATGTTCCCTGCCTGCTGCAAGCCCTCACCTGCAGTCTGGGCCAGTAATAAAGGAAAGGTCCCCACTGGGGAGGGGTCATTCATCTGGGAGGATGAGGAGAGAACAATTATAGGCTTGTGGCTCAGAAGCACACGCCTATCTATTAATTATGAAGAACTTGTAGGAAAAAAAAAAGGAGTATCTTCAATCTCTATTTTTCCTTCCTATGTCCCATTCCCAATTTCTATGTCAGTTACTGGAGGGACTAAAGATAATGCCCTGGATATGTCTTGTAGCTCCTGTGTCCATGTGTCCAGGTGATGTAAGAGGAGCTGAGTGGGGCCCCAGACTGCTGACTTGTGGCAGGGTGGGAAGAAAAAAGTGGTCTCACCACTGGCATGAATTCTGCTGAGCAGTCGCTGTGTGCCAGGTACAATGCTCATTGCTTTGTTGTAAGCACAAGTGATCATTCACATGGAGCACATCAGGTTCTCCAGAAGCAGAGTCCCAGATGGAGATTCTTGTGTAGGGGTTTTATGGAGGGCCTGCTCTCAGAAGAAACCTGTTGGGAGAGTAAGGAAAGCAGGAGAGGGCCAGGAGAATGCCACCCTGAGATGCAGGTTCAGCTGGAGCCTCAAGTCAGCCTGTTCTCATGAGGAGCTCAGAAGTGTGAATGGCTCCACAGGGGTCTCTGCCCCTTGAGGCAAGTGAGATGGGTTTTCATTGTCCCCTCTCTGACTTCAAGCAACCAAGCACCATGGCCCATGATCTCCCAGGCATCTCCGGGCAAGGTGCTATCTCCTGGACAGGGGTAGTTGTAAAGTGTTACAAGCCCCGCCCGTGCTCACAGCAGCCACAGCAGGGCGCCAGTGCAAGGCCTGGTGGAGAGGACCTGGGGGGACCCACAGCAGCTCCTGCCGAAGGCTCTGGGGCCAGACTGCCTGCATCTGAATCCTCCACTTTCAAGTTGTGCCACCTGTTAACAGATCAACTGAGGCACGTTAAGAAATTTTAGAGTTTATTCGAGTCAAAATTGATTTGAATCAAGCTGTATCCAATTTAGCAGAGAGAAAGGAGCTCTAAGGAGCTGTACAAAGTGAAAACCCTTTCTAGGCAGAAGGGGTGGGAACAAGGCAAAAGAGAGAGACAGAGAGAGAGAGAGAGAGAGAGAGAGAGAGAGAGATGGTTATTGCAAGGTTAATTTCCTGTAGGGGACGGGGTCTACTCGGCAGATGATCTAACTAGTGCTAATCAGGCTATTCCTGATACTCTGGTTTAAGATTCCATTTCTGGGAGAGCTGGCACTGAAGTTAAGTCTTGATCTGGTGGCATGGGGCTTAACAAAAGCCACTCCATTATGGACCTTTTGTATTGTTTTTAATACACCTTAGCTTCTCTGCCTCAGTTTTCTCATCTGTAAAATGGGGCATGATAAGGCCTCCATCCTAGAGTTCCTGAGAAGAATGAGGAAATGTGTGATGTCTCAGTGGAGGGGACTGCCCTGATGTGCACATCTGGTGGGCAGGAGCCCCTTGTCCTCCCCCAGTGGCCTCCACGGGCCCGGGCATAGAGTGGCTTCGCAGAGGCCTCAGCCCTGGGACAGAAGCCCTCCCTCCCGGGCTCAGCAGCTGCCAGAACAAAGGAAGGGCAGGTGGAGAAGCCTCCATCCTTCAGGCAGCCCCTTCCTGCTCCTCAGCATCTCCCTGGGACAGAGGCTCCTCTGACAACTGGATTTTTCATGCTTTTCCAAACAAGCCTATAAAAATTCAGCCCATTTGGTTTGCAGACAGAAACTTTGCTTTTAAAATCTTTGAGTTATTTCCTTCTTTCTCCCTTTTCAGGGCCAAAGTTATTTCAAAGGAAAAGGGTGCAGGGAACGGGATGTGCATTTGTCAGGCTTATTTCCCTGAGGGTTTGTAACCATGGGGGACTTTGCTTAAGCCCACATGACATTTGTCACTTTGCTATTGCTTTCTTACCCAGAGGGGCTCTGTCCTCACCAGCACATTTTCCTTTTTATCTGTCAGAGAGGGGTAGATGAGCACAGTGAAGGTGGAGAGGGAGGGGGGCAGCCCTGCATTTGCATTTTTATGCCTGCCTTCTCCTTGCAGAGGCAGATCTTCTCTCCAGCCCTGTCTGCTCCTCCGCTGTCGCCCTACCAAAGGGGCGGCAGGTCACAAAGACAGTGGAGCTACTCCCTCGCTCAGCCTCATCCCTGGGAAAACGGGCTAGCTTGTTTGCCCCTGAGACAAGGACATCAGCCCCTCTGAGTCTGGCTGTGTTCTGACTACATCTTTCATTCATTTATGCAGCCAGTGCTAATTAATGCCTACCATTAATGAGTGCTTACCCAGCTCCCAGGGTACATGCCGTGAGTTTTGTTGTGAACAGATCAGACAGGATGCCTGCCCTCAAGGGGCCTACTCTCTCCTGGCGCAATTGATTGTAATGGAGATCAGCCTCCCACACTGTGGGAGCATAGCGATGAGGTTGGGGACAGGTTCTTAAAGATGAGGATGCCTGACCTGGCTCTTGAATAGAAATTAGCCAGTTAAAAATGGAGGGGTGCCAGGTGGGCACAACCATGAGGAGTGAGAAAGAGGGGGTGTTCGTGGGGCTGCTGGTGTTTGCATGGCTGAGGCATAGGGTATCACGGGGAGGTGGCGGTGAGGCATGAAAGTTAAATAGGAGGCGGATGAAGAAGGAGCCTTGAGCTGTGCTGATGGTGATGAATGTTGTCATGGCAAAGTGCATGTGGGTGACAAGAGAGAGTTCTGTGACACACAGTGGGGAGGAAAGGAACAGTCTGGAGGGGCGTCCACTGAAGTCAGAAGTGATGGCACTTTTCTAAAAGCAAGGCAGAGAGGATGCTGGGAAGAAGAGAAAGGCAATCTTGTAATTGACTGGCTAGATGGAGAGAAAGAGAAATGTGGAGGATAAAACTGTGAGCTTTTTGGTCAGGAAGATGGCGATACCATGTGAATTGGACATGCCAGGTGAGAGTATGCTGTGTGCCCCCAGCATGCACCCCAAAATGTTTCTTGGATGCATGCACACATATTATAAAGATGGGCCCCTCAATTAGTCTAGAAATTCAATGCAGTTCCAATAAAAAGTCCAGGAGAGGATTTAATGAAATTTGTCAAAACCACTTCTCAATTTTACTTGAAAGAATTAAAGCCCAAGAACAACCATGATAATTCTAAAAACAAAGAGAAAAGAGTGGTACTTTTTCAGTCAACACATTAACAAAAGCGTTCAAACGATGGTATTGCCTCAAAGATAATTGTACTAGTAGTGCAATGCCCAAGATTTCAATATCACCCCCAAAAACCAGAAACCACCAGGGAGACCCAGTCACGCGTGTAAAAGCAAAGGGCATTTATTATTACGGCTTAGGCGCTCCGGGCCTCAGTTCGGGCTCACAGACTTTACCAGCACAGTGGATCCGTGCTGAGAGCCCCGAACAAGGGCTGAGTAGGGTTTTTATGGGGTTTGGAGGGGGAGTTACAAGAAACTGTGACATCCAGTCATTATTGTATAACAGCATTGGCAGTAACTCTACCCATATACATTGTCCAGGGTGTTCGTTACTTTTGGCGGGACCCAATTACAACATTCAGAGTACCTTTAAAATCAACCAATTACAGGTCGAGCCTAGGGTCTTGTTCTGCGACTATGGGGTTAACTTTAACATTAGGTAACAGGGTCCTATCTAAAGTTCCCATCTGCAGGCCTCACCCTTAGGAATGTGGAGAGTGGTAGCTGGCCTTCCCTGACTGGGTGTTGGAAGGTGGTCTCTCTGGCTCTAGGCAATGTGTAACTGCCTGTTAGTTTCGGGGACCTGAAACCTAGGCCTTCTAGATCAGAGGGGAAACTTAAAGCCTGTCATGGCGTCTGTTTGGTTTAGACTCATGCTCTTACAGTGGAACAGATGAGCAAGTGCACTCACTCACTTCTGTATTCCTCAAGGCTGCTGTCACCCTGCAATGGCAGGGCTGAGTCTTCGTGACCAAGCCCGTATGACCAGCAATGCCTAAAATATTTGCTATTTGACTCTTTATAGAAAAGGTTTGCCAATCTTGGTCTAGAAACAGACCATTTACAAAAGCTTGGTGTGTGATGGAGATGGCATGACAGATGAGGAGAAAGGAAGGACTTTGCCATCAATGGTGCCTAGACATTGGCTTTCCTAAAGGAAGGAAATTTATTTATTTACTTATCTGTTTACTTACTTGTTTATGTATGTATGATCTCTACAGCCAACATGGAGCTCAAACTTATCACTCCAAGATCAAGGGTTACATGCTCTACCAACAAAGCCAGCCAGGCTCCTCCCAGAAGGAAATTAATTTAGATTCTTACCTCATTCCATAAACAAAATTCAAACAAAGATCCAAAGGGAAGGTAATAAGGGATAAATTCTTTATCACATCAGGATTGAGAAGGACTTTTTAGGCAAGACACAAAAAGCACAGCTCATAAAGGAAAGGATTGTTATGTGACAACTATTACGCTATACACACATGTGCACACACACACTTACACACATACACACACATGCACACACACACACACACACACACACACACACACACACACACAATCTCTTTGGCAGGAGACACCATGAACCAAGTTTGTGGCCAGAGCAGAAGATAATCGCTATGCTGATAAAAGAGTGGTGTCTAGCACATGTCAAGAAGTCCTCCATGTGGACTTTTCCTGGAAAAGCACAAAGAACCTAATGGAAAACTGGTGGAGGATTAAGAACAGGAGTGCAGGCAAAGCAAAACCACCAATGGCCAAAGATAAATGAAAATTACCTAGCCACATTACTTCTTCAGAGCAATACAAGGTAAAATAGAAAGGTTATGTGCTGTTTCACACACAATACAAAGTATTGCTCCAACACGCATCCAACTGGCAAGGCTCAGAAAGTCTGATTCATCCCAGGTGTGCAGAAGTAGAGAGGCAGAAAAGCTCACACAGCTGGCCAAAGGAAGGCGGACGTACCGCTTTCAGCAGCCCTGGGCCTCGCCTGATAAAGCGGAAAGTGTACATCCACCACTACGCAGCTGTGTGCTGTCCATTCTATGGTCCAGGGTTTGTCCCATACACGTGCACAAGGTGTTCCCTGTAGCACTGGTTGGGATGGAGAAAAATAAGAAGCCACCTAAGAGCCCTGAATAGGAGAGTGGACTCACAAATTATGGTATATTCAAGTACTGGACTACTATAAAGCAGTTATGGCAGCATGAATCTATCTTGAAAAACAAATGCTGACAGAGAAGCAAGTGCAGAAATAAGTTGTGATAGCATTTATGTAAATCAAAAGACTCACAAAACAATGTATTTGTTGTATATCTGTATCAATCTATCTAGCCCTCTCTCTCTCTCTACGTATCTCTCCATCCATCCATCCCTTTATGATTAGGACTAGGTAGCTCTCACTCTCTCCACCAAGATAAAGTTAAAATAGTTATAAAACTGTAAGAATGGTTGCAGGGGGGAGGCATTTTAATGAAAACAGTAAAATTCTATTTCATTCACAAAAAATAATGTTAGCAACTCGACAGCATGTTTTCTTCTGTTAATCATATATGGCAGGCATACAGTTGTTTATTCCATTATCCTGGTGGTTTTGGTTTTCTGAAATTGAAAGGACAGAAGAGGGTTGAGTGTCTCGAAGCGGCTGGGGGAGACGTGCAGCGCGTGGGCCTGTGAAGTGCAGGGGAGGCCCCAGTGTGGGCATCTCCTGTGCACGGGCTGCCTGCGTGCCTCTCAAACATATCACACTGTACCTAGACTCAGGCAGTGTGGAGAAAACATCGGGGAAGGCAAGACAGACTCCAGAAAACTCAGAGGGAATCGGGCGGGAGGGCCAGGAGAGAGGTGTCTGACCCAGATGCTCAGCCAGGAGGGGGCCCTCTGTAGGAACATGCTCACGTGTGTACCTCTACCCTGTGCTGTCCCCTGACCTTCCTACACAACTCCCATATATCCCTAAATGTAGGTCAGTGTCACCTCTTCCAGGAAGCTTTCCTGACCCCTAGTCTGGATTAGAGGGGCCTTCAGTGTGCTGCTTGCACTTGTCTTTAACAAGTGTGTTGGGCCTCTTCAGAGCAGGTGCAGTAGGAGCTCTGCATCACCTAGATCTCATATAACACCAAGCTCATAATGCACGCTCCATAATTGGCTTTGGTGGCATGAGTAGAGATTTGGATAGGCTGAAGACAAGAGCTGAAGGTGCAAGAGCCAAGGTAATCAGCAAACCAACCATCCAGGGCCAGATCAGACAGACATCCTTCCGATCCAAGAGGCAGAAAACTCACTGGTGTCTCCAAGGGAATATCAGATCACTTAACTGGAAAATCCATGCAGCCCCAGGCTCATCTGGGTAAGGGACCCAAATATGTTATGTGGACTCGGTCTGTCTGTCTGTCTGTCTCTGTCTTTCTCATTTTCCCTTCCTCCCTACTTCCCTCTCTGGCACCCATTCTTAGTTACTGTCCTGGACAGGGAGGAGAGATGGCTGCCACAGATTCCTCTAGCCACTCCTCCACCCCAGCCATACAACTTCTCTTCCTCCTGGCTGTTCCAATCAGCTCCCAGACTGGCACTGGTTGGCTCTGGTTGATCCTGTGCCCATCTCTGACCCATCGTCAAGGTGCGGTGTGTGCAAACAGCTTCAGCCTGAGTCTGGAACTAGGAATAACATCAGCTGCCCGCCAAACAATTCCCTGAGAGTGAAAGAGGAGCAATTTTCTGACAAAACCTTGGGTGAATGGGCATTGAGAAGTGAAAACAAGGTATCCAAGCAGGGAATGCGAGCTGACCTTCAGCTGGAATGGAGGAGGAAGGACATACTGTTTTTTGCATGGCTGATACTGACTTGTCTCCTTCAGAGGGTCCCAAGCTGAGGGTTGAGATGAGGGAAGACTGGGGGGCCCTTCTCCCGACAGTGCAACCACGTGGGGCAGGAAACTAACAGCTGTCAGTGATCCTTCCCTGCCAAGCTCTGCAGGGCAGTGTTCCTGGCTCCTGTCCCTGGAGCTACAGCTGAAACGTTTTAAGGAGCCATAACTAAACATTGAATTTTCAGTTCTCAGAAGTCATTCTTGATGCTGTTGGAAAGTGTGGTTGTCCAACTATTAAGCTGTGGGCTTTGCATCCAGAGAGGATGGAGCTGCATTTTATACCTGGTTATAAATCTGCTCATGTCTGTAGGCCTCCGCCGGACAATAAGAAAAAGAAAGTGGAGGATGTGGCCACCACCTGGCCTCAGCTGATGGTGAGAATTAGGAGGGATGTGAGGCTGTACATGAAGACTCCTATAATTCTTTAAGTTATCTCTCAAGATAAAACTATTAATGGAGTTGTTAAAAATCAAAATTTAAGTGTTCAGGACACCAGTTGGTGAGGATGCCCTAATGACAGCATCATATGCATCTAGCATCTGAAGCCTTTGCTTAGTTATTCAGTGTGTAAGGTGGGATTTCTGAAGCCCTGACACCACTTTGGGGGAGTGCACAAGCCTCTGCTGGACCCCACCCCATGGCTTAAAGACATGGCGTCCAAGGAAAAGAACAGCTACACTTGCTGAGGGCCTCTGTGTGCCCTGCGCTGCTCTGTGCATGCTACTTTCACCGTCTGTGTAAGTCTCACAACAACCCCTGACACTAGGTTATGGTTACAGAAACCAAGCTTAGTGAGAGGCCAAGGGGTAGCTCAGGATCCCAGAGCTAGTAAATGGCAGAGCCAGGATTCAAACCCAGGCTGACACTAATTCTAAAATGCACACTTGTAAGCACCATGTTTTTCTGTGGAAACAGAATTGCAGGATGACTGGTTTTAAGGAAAGCGATATTTATGAATACAAATATTACCCTCCTGCCATATGTGCACTCCTACAAACAGATCCCTTGTTTTTGGAATTCAAATCCCTATTTGAAATCTACTGTGGAAAGTCACTAGGGAACACCAGGGGGGACTTCTTTAGTTAAGTGAGCACTGTCTTCAAAAATACATTGCTTTGATAAATCAAAGTTGTTCTTATTATTAATCAAATCCAGAGCAGTCATTGATGGGGTCTCTACATGGTATCAGGCAACATTCTGATCTATTGCTGCTAACAACTCTTTTCTAGGAATATTCAGTGGTCCCAGGGGCAGGATGGCAGGGGTCAGCTGCCTGCTCACTAAACCTCTCTGTCTCCTCCCAGGCACAGGGTTAGCTCACATTTCCCAGCCTCCCTTGCAGTTAGGCATGACTATATGCCTAAATTCTGCTTAATGCATAGTGAAAGTGACAGTTGTCACCTGGGCATTTTCTTTTCTCTCTCTCCCTTCTTGGAGACCATGGAAGCCAGGTGGGGCTACAAGATGGATGCAACCTTCCTGAGTCAACACTGGAGGTGAGTGCCCACCTTTCAGAATTCTCCCTGAGTCAACACTGGAGGTAAGTGTCCACCTTTCAGAATTCTTGTCTTGGGCTTTACCTGAGCAAGAGATAAATGTCTGTTGTGTTAATCCACTGAGACTTGGGGGTACTTTGTTACAACAGTTAGTGTTATTTTATGGCTAGTTTCTACCATTTCAATGAGTACACAGCACATGTTCTTTCCAGCTTTAAACATTTCTGAAAGTATTGGGTTGGTCCTTAACAGTTTCTGGCATCCTATGCTTGCTGATGGCCTGATCTGATGTCTAATTTCAAGGAAATGAATTTGCATTTGCTTCTTCCATTGCACAGAGCAGCTACCAAAGCTGAGTCCTCTCTAAAGGAAGCTCTTTACTTCATATCTTTTGGGTAGTGTGAGTTCAGATTTCAAACCTGCCTGAATAAAACTTACGGCCCCAACTCTCAAGAGAGAAGTTTTCCCTTCTTGTATCTGGTGCCAAGATTGAAATAAGCCAAGTTTCTTTGCTACTTTTTCTATGGTGTGGGTTTATTTCTCACCCATGGAGAGTGTGATGGTTAATTTTGAGTCAACTTAACTGAGTTGGAGGTGCCCAGGGGAACATTTTTTCCAGGCGTGTCTGTGAGGATGTCTGAGGAAGAAATTAGCATTTGAATCAGCAGACTAAGAAGATGACCCTAACCAAAATGATCCAGTCCATTGGTGGCCTGCATAGACTATAGAAGAGGGGCAAATTCGCTGTTTCTGCTGAAGCTGGGACATCCATCTCCCACCCTTGGACATTGGTGTTCCCAGTTCTCAGGCATTCAGGCTCACGCTGGGACTTACACCACTGGCCCCCCATTCTTTAGCCTTCAGATCAAACTGAATTACATCACCAACTTTCCTGGATCGCCAGCTTGCAGTTGGCAGATTGCGGGACTTAGTCTCCATGACAATGTGAGCCAATTCAATAAACAAACAAACAAATCAACTAATCCCTCTATACAGAAGGGTTGGTCTGTGATGTTCTGGTTTCATGTGAGGGACTCCCATTAGACACCCCATGTTGGACATTTCTCTTTGTTAGTGGTAAATAAAGAATGTTGCATTTTATAATCAATGGTAGCTTAAATTCAATGAAATATAGTATTATTATCTCCAGTTTATAGACAGACAATGAAAACATCTGAGGTGCAGGGAGATTAAGGAACTTACTAGCGTCAGAGCTGAGATGTGGACCTGGAAGTCTGACCGGAGCCTCTTACCCATCTGCCACTGCAGGGCTGGCCCTGTAGTTACTCTTGGCCACAGGTAGAGGCGGGGTGCTGCCTCAGGGTTGGAACCAACTCTGGCATCATGAGAAGTTTGAATCTGGGCATGACCCTCAAGGCCCAGGTCCCTCATTGGTATACTGGAGGGAATAAGAGATTGATGACTTTACAAGGTTGCAGTGAGGACTAAGTGAAGTTACAACTTAAAGCATTTCGCATGGTTCCAGGCACACGGAATGTCCTCAGTGATGGTTGGGTGCAGTTTTTATTCTTTTAACAACTATGCTATACTGTATCCCAACATTAACTCAACATCTATAACTCAACATCTACCATGGTCAAGCCATGCTAGCTCATTTCAGCCTATGATAAAGTCACTATTATCATCATTTCACAGATGAGAAACTGAACTCAGAGATGTCAAGTGACCTGCCCACGTCATATAGGTAGCTAGTGGGAGAGCCAGGATTCAAACTCAGGCCCACCTGACTCCGGAACATTCTTTCCTCTCTGCCCTGCCTCACCCAGTGCAACTTGCATCAAGGCCATGATATATACTGCAAAAGAATATGGGAATGATTCTAGGCCACCTAAAGACTTCTCCCAGAACAGTCAGAACTACTCCCCTTTATACACTAAATTCTCTTTGTTCATGACTAGCTAGCCAAGGTCACCTACTCTGGGGAGAGGGCAGCTAGCCTCAGCCAGCTTAGGACAGAATCTAATCCAATGTGGATTGTGTACTTTCACATGATCATTTCAGTGACCACAAGGACTCTTTATGGGCTGTGCTAGTCAGGGGAGTCTTCCTGGAGGAGGGGGACTTCCAGCTTGGCCTTCAAGGATGTGGGCCCTGTGTATAGGTAGAAAGATAATGTAGGGTGTTTCTGGGCAGAGGTCCAGTGTGAGCAGGGGCATAAAGGGTGCAGTGTGAGTCTGGGGCTCAGGGAGGATACGGGAGATTGTCTTGGAGGACTGAGGACAGCTCTGCCTGTGTCACTTCCTGGGGGTGCTCAGGAACCTGAAGAGTTTCTGCCCCAGCCTGTTCTTGCACTCAGAGGCCAGAGGATGGGTGGGTGGTCTGAGCAATCTTAGTGCCACTCAGAATGAGGCGGTCCCAGCCTCGGTAAGGCTGGCAAGGCTCTGGACACACACCTGTGGCCCCAGGCAGGGATTCACTCAGTTGCACCTGCCTCAAGCTCCTGCTCATCCTGCCTACTCCTCACTCTCGTGTGTCTTTTTGGTGCCACATCCAATGCCTCACAGCTGGATTCCCCATCTGCCCAGCTCACGGCCTCCATCTGTCTCCAGTGAGGCTCGCTTCACCTTCCATAAGGGTCAACACTCTCAGGGCAGGAATCTGGAAGCCCCGCAGAAGAGAGGAATGCATTAGTTCACATCACTAAGATACCGCCGGTCATGGCTGGCCCCAGGGACTCGAATCATGGGGTCTTTCCAGCTTGGGACTTGGTTCTTTCCATCTTGACTCTTCTTTCCTCTCTGTTGGCTTCCAATGCAAGTGAAGACTTTCCATGTGGAGAATGCCTGCAGTTCCAGCCTTAATGGACATTTGCCAGGGACTTCAAATCAGAGAAAATGTCTGTTCTGCCTGCGCACATGCACGTATCCTCTGAGCTTTGGTGGTCAAAGGGTGAATAGCCTTGGTGGGCTGTCTTGGGACATGTGCCCATCTCAGGGGAGGGACTGGTGATAGGGTGATGGGGCAAGGCACCCAAATCACAGAAACCAAGGGTAGGAAGGGGAGGTTTCCAGAGGAAAAAGAGTGCTGCTTCCAGAGGGCAGGAGTGCAGGAAGCTGGCAGGCACGAACCCTGCCCAGGGGTAGACCCCTGGATGCTCAGGCCCCAGTGCTCTGCACTCTAGACTCAGGCTGGCCATCTGCCTCCCTTCTCTGCTTGCCTCTGTGTGGGAAGGAAGAGAGGGGTGGTCCAAAGTCTGCTCTGAGAATGCTTGCCCTGCCAATGGTGCCCCCTATTGGCCTTTGGAGATGCATTGTCCCGGGGCCAGGGAGGAGGGTGGTCTGAGTCCTAGAAATCCTTGTTGGCCTGAGGCTGTCTGAGGTCGGGGCTGTCTGAGGTCTACTGACCAATCCCAGGGGCAAGTCTGAGCTCCTGGGAAGTCACCAGCTTTTTCTTCTTTTTTTAAATTGAGGTATAATATACATGCAGTGGTGTATTAGTTTCAGGTGTACAGTATAATGATCCAACAGTTCTTTACATTTCTCGGTGCTCATCATCAAATGTATGTCCTTAATGTCCATCACCTATTCCATCTATCCCCTCCCCTCCCCTCTGGGAACCATCAGTTTGTTTTCTGTATTTAACAGTCTGGTTTTTTTGTTTGTGTCTCTTTTTCTTTGTTCC
The DNA here is from genome assembly GCF_006229205.1 of Suricata suricatta. Lineage (NCBI taxonomy): Eukaryota > Metazoa > Chordata > Mammalia > Carnivora > Herpestidae > Suricata > Suricata suricatta. The sequence goes on along the minus strand of NC_043715.1, from coordinate 36,394,756 downwards.
TTTGCTTTATTGCTCAAATGCCACATATGAGTGAAATTCTATGGTACTTGGTTTTCTCTGACTTACCGCACTTAGCATTACACTCTCTGGGCGCATCCATATTGTTGCAAATGGCTCTATCTCCTTTTCTATGACACTGGGCACAGGCGTGGAGGCTGTGAGCGGGGCTGGCCACAGGTAGGCAGTGTTCTCGTGAGCATGTGGCAGCCGCCTCCCGTCTGCTGGTGTGGGAACAGCTTTGGGCATCTTTCTGGGTGAACACTTGATTTATATACTCAGGATGCCCTAAGTGTCAAAGGTTGCCCCGCTATTACAAACAGGGTGTTTTTCCCAACACAGTGTTTCTCCTCGTCACCACAATGAATGCTGAGTAAAAGGTGAAATTGATTTTTTACCTCAATTTCCAAACCCAGGTCTTTCCAGTCAGTGGGCAGCCAAGTCTTGCAGTCCTGAGACAGAAACAATTCTTAGCACGAGGGGCAAGTGTTCAGGTTCAAACACAGGGCAGCTGGGCCTCAGGAGGAGTCAGGGCACAGGGAGGTTATGTGGGTTGGCAGGTGGGTTATAGAAGGGTAGTCACAGAGTCTCTTTTCATGTCCGAGAGGCCCTCAGAGGCTGCTGGCCCACAGTGCTGCTTGGGAGTGGAGGTGGGTGCCCATGAGTTTAGCACATGACAGGATGCCCTGTCTCGGGTTAGGGTGTGCGTGCAGCTGGTGTAGAGCATTCTGCAGACGCGGGAAGACACAGGACGCGGAAAGATTCTCCTTGAGGAGGTGATATCCTGGCTGGGATCCATATGACAGTAAGGAGTCAGCAGTGTCCAAAGACAGAGCACCGAGTGTGTTGAGGGCCCCACATGGAAAAGGGACTGGTGTGTCCAAAGACAAGTCAGGACCCTGTGTTTGTTGGGGGGGGACAGAAGGTCACATGGGTCATGCTGAGGACCTCAGCCCTGACTCTTGCAAGGTGACAGGCAGTGAGAAGCTGGTACAGGGATTTCAGCAGGGAGTAATGTGCTCTGGTTTGCATTTTAAAGAGAAATCTGGGGGCACCTGGGTGGCTCAGTCGGTTAAGCATCTGACTTTGGCTCAGGTCTCATGGTTTGTGGGTTTGAGCCCCGCATCAGGTTCTGTGCTGACAACTCAAAGCCTGGAGCCTGCTTCGGATGCTGTTACTCCCTCTCTCTCTTTCCCTCTACCACTCGCGCTCTCTCTCTTTCTCAAAAATAAACTATAAAAAATTTAAAAAATAAAATAAAAAAGAGAAATCTGGGAGCTCCTGGGAACACGACTTGGCAAGGAGAAAGCGTAGATGCTGACAGGCCACGGAGAGGCCATTTGTGCAGGCCAGGTTGGGGTGGTGGCCCTGAGAGAACAACAGTAGGGACAGGACAATGTCTGGGATTCAGGATCTATTTGATCTCTTTTAGAGGTGGAACTCAGGACATATGGATGGTTTATATTTGGGGCTGAGCAAACGGCAACTATCAAGGATGTGTCACTCCTAAATTTCTGATTTGAACCATGAGGCACCCTTGACTCAGATGAAAGAAATCTGGGTCTCTTATGCAATGTCACTATGTGGTAGCAAGTAAGCAGTTGAACAGAAAAGTGTAGACAGGGGTCTCAAGAAAGACAGCTGTGACAGGGGTCCATGTCTAAGCTGTAGAGCATATAAATGATGCGTTTAAAGCCATAGGACTGATACAATTATTCAGGGAAAGTGAACGGAGAGGACACAAGGGGGCCTGCCCCGCCCTGAGGAAATACCAGCAAGGAGGGGGTGTCTGGTGAGGAGGAACTCACAGAGCGGCAGGAGAAGGGAAGGGGACAGGAGGGTACAAGGAAGCACCTGGGAAGGGAGAGCAGCTTGGTCAGGGGGGTGGCTGGCTGGGACTAACCTTGCTCAGCGGTTGGGTAACATGCCAGTTACCATGGCTTTGGGACTAAGGAGGGTGTGGTGCCATGAGTGGTGGGGACCAGCCCAC
>NC_043715.1:36391581-36392669 GCF_006229205.1 Suricata suricatta | reverse complement strand
GTTTGCAGGTTCCTGCCCCTTCTAGTCACCAAGACCACAGACGTGAAGGCAGAAAAGATGGACATGGTAGAACAGAATCCAGTATCTATCGATTGTGGGAAAGGAGGCTCTGCTCCACGCAGTCCTTCGAGATCCAGGCTAATGGAGCCTCCACCATCTTGTCATGCTCTGTCTGGCATGCGCAACAAGTGGGCTGTTGGCAGCCAGAGCCTAAATATCCCTAGTTCCTGCTGCTGAACTAGTAAATCTCCCTCCTTATTTAGTTTTGAATGCTCCGTTTCCATCAGGGTGCCTTTCTGCCCCAGCCGTTCTGGGATAGCCTGGAACCCTGTCTCTCTGCAGAGCTCCCCAAGGTCACTGACCTGCTGGCCCCTGCTGGCCCTGTGCAGGGTAGGAGGTGCTGAATGAAATCAGCACTGGGGATTGCAGGACCAGGTCTGAGTTTGCCTTGAAAGTGGGTTAACTGTCATCCTGATATCTTTGTTAAACAATAGTTTTTTTTAGAAAATCCTTTTTTAATGCAAAGTGCAAAAGCAAACTACAGCCCGATTTTGGTAGAATTCTAGCAGATTTTGGCCTTTGTGGACATGATTGGTGTTTAGATAATCAAGAAGTGACTTTATTTTGTTTTCAGGAATGCCCTGCCAACTCATTTATTTTTTTGATTCAACTACACGCATGTTCGTATGAATACTTGAATAAGATTGCATTGTAACGAAATACTTCTGGTAAGCTCTCCTGAGTGATGGCGGTAGTGGGATGGAGCGGGGGTGAGATGGGTTTCCGGGACATGCTCCTGGCTCTCTTGTAGATTTTCTTGCATCAGAGAGGTCAGGGAACTCTGCTTCAACATGACCTTCTGATGTTGCAGCCTGGCAAGTCACATACTTGTGCCCTCTCTCCTTCAAGATGCTTTTATGTTAATACCGACAATCATTCCGTGAGTTAGGTCAGGCAGAGATTGTAGGGCCCTGTTTGATGGAGGAGAAAACTGAGGTCCTGAGTTGTTAATTCCTTACCCAAGTCGCAGGCCTGGTAAGTGAATGGGGTCTGGAACTGGGGCCACTTGGCACCTTCCTCATCCTTGC
>NC_043715.1:36377858-36391481 GCF_006229205.1 Suricata suricatta | reverse complement strand
ACAACTTGGAGAGGACAAGTACCCAGTTGTTAGCAAGGCCGCCAGCCCCACTCTCCAACCACAGTCTAGGTCTGTGGAATAGCACAGACCAAGTCCTCTTGTCCTCTGGCTCTCAGGTGGGTTGGGTCAGAGGCAGCACTGGAGGGGACAGGGGAGGTGGAGGGTTTGCTCCCTTTGCTTCCTCGCTATGAGGCTGAGCCCCACTATGGAAAACCACAGCTCCTTCCTGAGGCCTCGTCTACAGGGGTACAAGTAGTGATGCACATGGTTGCTGGACTTGTGTGTGCTCCCACATGCCTTGTGGCTCCCTTTAACACACCCTTCCTCACCTCATGAGGTGTCCCTTCATTAATCTCTCCCCCAGGACCAGGTTCCTGGCTGATTCAGGAGGGACCAACTGGGGAGACACCTTGGTGTCATTGGTGACCCAGGAGAACCCACATGAAGGAGTTTTCACCCCAGAGGGGGCATTCTTCTTTTTTTGCTCATATGCCTCCTTTAAACTTTTCTTTTCCTTTTTATTCAAGTCAGGGTCCTAATGCCCCTTCTGTGCCTGGGGAATCTTCCATGATTGTCAGAGTTTACTGAGCCTTCCTCCTTTCTCCTTCCTCCTTCTTCCTTTCCAGAGCGTTGCTTGGTCAGGTTGGGTGCTGACAACTGGGACATTCAGGACATAATTCCCACTGTCCAGCTTGGGGTTCTGGCACAGGAAGGGGTCTGGCAGTGGTGACTGGATGCCAGACTGGTTCAATTCATAATGCAGAGAGTCCCATGATCCCAGGCTTACGGAGTCACAGTTCTCTTTAATATCAGACATTCACATTCTGGGAGATGTCAGCTGCCTTCCCAGCTTCCCTAAGTAGTCTTAAGGGACAATCCCTAGGTACTCATCCCTGTGAGTTTTGCTTCCCACTCTATCTCTTTCCCATGGCTGTTGTCCTCTCTGTAACTTAGATGACCCCACATGACCTGTCTTTATTCCCCAAAGCACTGGTAACAAGAGGCTGAGATGTTTCACCCTGAAGGTTTAGGGGCACCAGAAAGGAATGTCAGCACTCACAGAAGGTCAGCCTTGAAGTGGCTGCTTCATTAGTCATCACTGCCCCGAGGTTCCCTGACAGCTCGGCTGCAGGACACGTCTTGCTGGCTGTCTTCCTTCCTGGGCCTGCCCCCCACCCCCTAACATTCTGCTGGCCTCCTTTATCTCCCTAGCCCTGTCTCTTCTCTTCCTCTGGTCCCAAGACCTCTCCAAACAAATAAGACATTTCCAGTTATAACAGGGCTTAGTTCTCTCTCATTCTCCTTCCCACTATGCCCTGGGGCCTATATTTTCACACACATAAAAAGATGCTCTGAAGCATTTTTCTAAACTAAAAGGCCGTCTACCCCTAGGAAGAGCTTGGCCTCTTTCTTAGAATGCTGTAGGCACTGCAGTCAATTTTTTGTTTTCAATACCAGCATTCTCTTCTTGTTACTCAATTATAACTTGAGCTGCTGAACTGGGTTCCTGTGGGTCACCATCTGTTCCAAATTCTCCAAGAAGTTGGTGCAGCTGTGCCTGGTTTCCTCTGCCTCCTGCCCTCCTGTCGTGTTTAGCTTGGCAATGGGTGCAGATAACACTGCAGAGGACCCTTGTGCCCCATGCCACATTCCTGGGCCCCACTGCCATCAGCCCAGCTGTAGCAGGCAGTGCCAGGCACAACTCTGGAGTCCCACTGCCAAGGTCCCACTCCCAGCAGACTTTATGGAGTCTCTTCTTTTCTGACTTGAGCTCTCTCTGAAGCTATGGGAGACCGTCCATGCACAGGCACAGCCTGCAAGTACAGGGGGGTTAACACTCAGAAACAAGGGGCAAGCCTCTACCACCAGACATGGGGTAGAGAATAAATGCCCCACCTCCCGTCCTTCAAAGGAGCAATCCGTTCTCGACATTTCGGCAGAAGGTCTCAGTAGGACGGGGCCCTCATTGCCCACAGCAGAAACCAGCTCACTAGTGCCCCCTTTAATAAGCTCTCATCTTGCTCCCTCACTCCAGTTCTCTGGGATCACCTCCCAAACCAACTACCTGCAACCATGCCCTTGTCTGGGGTCTGCTTTCAGAGAGACCCAGACAAGGACAGATACTCCATAGCTGTGTATTCAGTTTCCTTCAGTAATTACATGTGGTGCTGAATTGGAATCTCCTCGCTGCCCATTGGTTCAGAGACATTCTGCAGAGCTTTGCTAACATATCCTTGACTTTCCTGCTCCTTTTTCTACAGGGACGAGAGTCTAGCGTGATGGATCTGCCCATATATTTCTTCTCTCATCTAGAGTGTGATGTTAGACATCTCAGCTCCGGAACCTTGATTCATCCGGGGCAAGTCTTTTGCCAGCCTGAAAAGCCATAAAGTTCTCCTCATGTGACACAGAGCAAATGATTTCAGTGTCATATTACTCCCCCCAAACTCCAGTAGAAATGAGTCTGAGGTGTCTCATCTTTTTGAGCAGAGGTGTTAAGAGATGCATTACTCATTGGTATTGCCCAGTTCTTGCCTTGTTAGGAGCTGCAGAGGAAAGTCAATGTTTTGACAAGGAAACTAAGGCCAAGAGCTGGAATGACTGTAAAACTCTGCCGATGGGTGTCCAAAGAAGTCCACAACACTGCATTTGACACTTAATTTCCCCCAGAATGAGTTGCCTGTCTCAGCCAGGGTCCTGCTGGACTCACAAATTCTACCAGAGAAGCAGCTCTGTGTCCACTCATCGTGATCCTTTAAAACAGTGAAACTTCTCTTTGCCCAGCCTCCAGAAATTCCCATGGCAATTGGATTCCTTGCTAGAGCCCTCACATTGGAGAAACTTTCTCTACTTTATCTTCGTTTCCTACCCAGCACTCCAGAGCAACCGTGGCTGGGTGGTCTCAGGGCTTTCCAGTCTGGGTACCCAACTGAAACAGGACGTTGTAGTTACTGAAGGAATACTTTTTGTGGAACTAGACACTGTATTTAGTGCTGTGTATAAGTTAAATCCAATCCAATACTGTCTGTGAGGGGGTCTTGCCAGACTCAATTTATAGCTGAGGAAAATGAGGCTCAGAGAGGGTGACTGGCTTATCTGAGACCACAAAGCCAGTATGTGGTAAAGTTCAAAGGCAGTCCCAACCTTTTGACTCCATATTCCATGTTTTCCCCATTAGGATAGATTTCCTAGGAAGAGATGGTACTTGCAGCAGGTTGGGTGACATGGATTTGTAGGTGTATGTTAAGGACTATTTGGCATGGGGAGATGATATATCCACCAAAGAGATGACGTCCAGCAGAGAGAAGGTTCTCCTGCATTTGGAATTGACTGGGACCTGTGAGGCTGCAAGTCCATTGGCTGCCTCTGGGCATTTGGCAGCCTTCCCCTCCCCACATGGTTTCCAGCTATCCTTAGTAGGTGGGGTTGTTCTGGACTCTGGACAACAGTATTCTGATCTCAGTCATTCTCCTTTGTGTTGATCCTGGGAGACCCAAACGTTTGGGGCTTGGTGCCTTATTGCTGATGGATTTCCCCAACATGAGGACCCCTGAGATGAGAACCCAATTTGGCCAATCATGGTGACCCCAACAGGATGGACTCCTTTTGTCCTGTGAGTTCTTACCAGGGCAAGTAGTTAGTCCCTTGGTGTCCCCTTGGAAGCAGGAATGTAGGCAACAAAAGGTGTGGATTTCATCTCCTATAATACATGCCTTCCCTCTTCCATGAGTAGGCTATTTTACTGATGCTATAACTCAGAAACACGTGTTGGGGTCACACAGAGCCTCTCTACTCTGCTCCATGAGAGACATTCAGGAGAAAATCCTGGATTAGAGGACACAGTGTACAACCAATGTTTGCCTATCAAGAGGAGCCAACCATTTGTCTGATCACAAGTGCATTTTGCAGATTATCTCTAATAAATTTGGGTGAATGCAATTCAAACCCTTCATCAGTACCTATAAGCATCCACAGAATCAGACCACTTCCCTGCACTTGTCCTCTTGCACATCACCTTTGAGCCATGTTGGCCTCTGTTCTGTTGATCTTCCTGCCAAGTCAGTCAGTTCCTGTGTGTGTGTGTGTGTGTGTGTGTGTGTGTGTGTGTGTGTGTGAGTTGGGGAGAGATGGAGAGCTTAACACACGCTCTTCCCATCCTACTTTGCATGGCTGGCTCCTTCCCAGCATGCTGCCCTCCCCTCAACAGCACCCCCTCCAAGTGGCCTTCCCTGTCCCAATTCTCTATCACAAGAGCAAGCTATTTTCTTCCAGCACTGTTGCTGTCTGAAATGGTATTGCTTGTTTTTTTTTCCTGATCTATTGTTTACCTCTCCTTATTGGGATTCAAGCTGCTGTCCCTAGAACAGTACCTGACCCACAGTAGGTGTCCCACACAGCATTTGTTACATGAATAAATTCCTAACAAGGAATATGGTTGTAGCTTTCAGAAACTCCATCTGCATATCACAGCAATTTGATAATGACTTTACACGTCACTTATCTGTTCTCTTTAGACTGATGTCCTCCTTCACTACCCCCTTCCTCACCCTGTGATCTTTCTCTCCTTTTTTCTTACAACCCACTCCCTCTCCTTTTCCTTCCTCTCCCTTTCACCTGTGCTCTGCCCTCTCCTCTGTCTTTTCTGTCCTGCTTGCCTAGCATGCAGGCAACTCAGTAGACAAGAAAGGGAAACAGTCCCACCTGGATTACCCACAATGACCATCATCATGACTAAGAAAAATTTATCACTGGCTCATCAGTGTCTATGTGACAGTCTATACAAGGTAGCCTAGACAGCCCTAGGGTGCTGAAGAGACAGCCTGGCACCCTGATGAGCCTATCCCTTCTGGGATTACTGTCACTTAGAGCATATTTGTCAGCATGAATTTTGGGCCTAGGTGCTGGAGATGAACAGGTAAATTCATCATAGGCATAAGACCAGACTTACAGAGGCCCTCTTGTTCAAATAGGGAGTAATGTATTTATAAATGCTTGCTGCCTTGTCTGATTCTTATAGGAGGCTTCAGTAGAAAGTCAAAGTGCTGCCTTCTAAATCCTGCTGAATGATAATGTTCCAGGGAGACCAGCACTTGAAAACAAAAGTGACTACTCTTTTGTCCTAATCTTAAATCCCATCACCTTGGCTGGAAACTCTGAGTGCTGGTAATGAGTGTTGAGAAGCAATCTGAGGACAGTAATTAGGTATTAAACCTAGACAGGTACTAAGCAAAAGGTGTGTGGCCCCTTCCTGCAGCACCAGGAAAGTGAATCTCTCCCAGCGCGCTTATCTGGCCATTGGCAGGGGGACCGAGTTGCATTGTAGCAAAGTGAAATGTGATTTTAATAATTCTGAGCACATGGTTTCTGCCTCCAGCAGGCTAGATTTGTAGGCTGGCATTTTTTTTTTTACTTGGGTGCATTCCAGATGTTGTATAACTTATGCATTTCTAAACTACAGAATGGTAGATGGGGACTTGCCTTTTTGTTATGAGCATGTACAGTGTGCGTAGCAGTTAAGCACTGTCGAACAGCCTCCTAAAAGATGTGTTGTGCCCAGTCTGCATGGAAAAAATTATTGGGGAAAAGAGCCTGAGGTTTTGATAATTTTGGAATAGTTAAGATGTAGATCAGAGCTCTGGATTTCTGGGCCAGCCCCCACCCTAAACACCACCCCGCACTTCATATACACGCACACACACGTGCATGTGCACACACACACTCTCTCCTCTTCCACTTCATTTCTCTTAGAATTATCAAGCTCACCCACCTGGGGCCTTTCTTATAAATGTAGTTCCCCAGCCTCTAACCCAGACCTATCAAAACGCCAGGGGTCTGTATAATCAATAAGCCCTCTAAGTGGGGTTGCCAGATAAAATTCAAGAAAGCCAGTGGAATTTGAATTTCAGATAAATAACAAAAATTTTAGTGTAAGTATGCCTCATGCACTATTTGGGCCATACTTATACCAAAAAATAATTTATCTGAAACTCAAATTTGTATATTTATTTTCTTAATCTAGCAACCTTAGGCCTGTGGTCCCATACATTAAGGAATTGTTGCAGACCATACCCTCTCTCAGGAATTTGCAATGTCCACTAATGCCTCTGAGAAGTTCTGTAGAAAATACACATACTGGGGCTCCTGGGTGGCTCAGTTGGTTGAGCGTCCGACTTTGGCTCAGGTCATGATCTCACGGTTCATGGGTTCAAGCCCCGTGTAGGGCTCTGTGCTGACAGCTAGCTCAGAGCCTGGAGCCTGCTTCAGATTCTGTATCTCCCTCTCTCTCTGACCCTCCCTGCTCACTCTCTCTCTCTCTGTCTCTCAAAAATAAATAAAAAACATTAAAAAATTAAAAAAAAGAAAATACACATACTTATACTAAAAAGTTAATTATTGTTTATCTGGAATAAGATTTCCTTGAGCATCCTATATTTTATCTGACAACCCTACACAGGATCTTTTTATGAGAAATATTTTAAGAGTTGCACTTTGGAAAACACTAGATTTTAAAGTGAGTGCCAGTTAGGTACGTGCAATAAGGCTTCCTGGAGGAGACAATTTGGATAAGTAAAAGGAAGGGTAGAAGTTGTGCAAAGCCCTCCGGAAGAGGCTGATGGGAGCAGTGTGCAGGGAGGGGCTGGAAGGTTAGCAGTACCGCCCTGCCTCTCTCCTCCAGGAGCAAAGAGGTCCTGCCCCTAGGGGGTGGGCTGGTGGAGGAGAGCTTCTCAAACCTGCAGAAGCCCAGTAGGTAGCTCTAGACCACCCTTTCACATAGAAAACCTACTTTGTAGGGTGTGGGCAGAAGTATTAGGCTCCAACTCTGCAAGATTGATTGGAATATCCTGGAGTCCAAATTTCCATCTGAAATTCAAGCAGGAGCATTGCTTCTTTATCCCTTTTCCTTTTTTCCCTCCCTCCCACCCTCTCTTCTCTCCCTTGGTCCCTCCCTCCCTCCCTTCTTTACTTCCTTCCTTTCTTCTTTCCCCTCTTCTCCTTATTTTCTCCTTTCCCTTCTCCCTCTCCTTTTGAAAGTAAATATTTTTTTAAATAACAGATTTATTGAGCTATAATTTGCATACTACAAATTCACTCTACTAAAGTGTAGGTTCAGTGGTTTTTACTGCCATCACCACCACTAATTTCAGAACATTTAACCATCCCCCCAAAAACCCCATGAGTAGCCATCATCTCCATTCCCTCCTCTCTAGCAGCCACTAACCTACTTCCTGTTTCTCTAGATGAGCCTATTCCGGCATTCATATGAATGGAATCATTTAATATATAACCTTTTGTTGTTTGCCTTCTCTAACTTAGAATAATGTTTTCAAGGTTCATCCATGCTTTATTCCCTTGTATGGCTGAATCTGTTGTGTGCATATACCATATTTTGTTATCCATTCATCAGTTAATGGTCATTTGAATTGTTCACAGTTTTTGGCAATTAACAAATTATGTTCTCATGAACCCACATGTACAGGCTTTCATGTAGATGCATGTTGTTAACCTTCAGAACACAGCATGGGGTGGAATTGCTGAGTCATACAGACCCCCTTTATGAGAAACTGTGTATTTGCTTTGAGGATCTGCTAAGCGGTTTTAATTTTTGAGGATCTTTTTAACTTTAACATTTTGAGGGTCTGCCTGCCTGTTCCCCAAAGTGACTGTTCCATTTCACATTCTAGTGATGTATGACAGCTCTAACTTCTTTCTTCACACTCTTGCCAACCTCTGTTACTCTCTGTCTTTTTTATTTCAGCCTTTTTACTCGATGTGAAGTAAAGTCTCATTGTAATTTTGATTTGCATTTACCTAATGACTAATGATTTTGAGCATCTTGTCATGTGCCATTTATACATCTTTGGAGAAATAGATATTCACATCTTTTTTTAAAAATGTTTATTTACTTTTGAGAGAGAGAAAGGAGCACAAGTGGGAGAGGGGCAGAGAGAGAGAGAGAGAGAGAGACAGAGAGAGAGAGACAGAGACAGAGAGAGAGAGACAGAGACAGAGGATCCAAAGCAGGCTCTGTGCTAACAGCAGAGAGCCCAATGCAGGGCTTGAAATCAGGAACCACAAGATCCTGACCCGAACTGAACGTGGACACTTAACAACTTGAACCACACAGGTGTTTCTCTATTCACATCTTTCAAATCCAGTTGTTTGTCCTTTTGTTATGAAGTTGTAGGAGTTCTTTATATATTTTGGATACAAGTTTCTTATCAAATATATGATTTGCAAATATTTTTTCCCATCCCATGGGTTGTCTTTTCACTGTCTGGATGGTGTCTCTAAAGTAATTTTTTTAACTTAAAATTTTTCCATCCTTAACTCCTTTAATTTCAGGCTATACCACTTCACTGTTTGCAAGTTGGCATATTCCCAAGCACACTTGGGATATTTCTTTCTGAAGTTAAGTGGTACAGAGATCCTCAAAGAGTAAAGTTTTAAAAAGAATATTTAATATAATAATTTTATATTTTTCAAATTTAGACAATACCAAGAGACTTTCTAATTAAAATAATAGAAAATAAAGGATATGAAATTGTGTCACTTTGTGAGAAAACTCAAAAGATGTCATGATCTCCATGGGCCATGGCCTCTGGAGGGAGGGGTTTATGTTATTAAAAGGACTCATGAGTTTTAATATGATAATTAATTTTTATTAAAGGTTCTTGGTGCTCCAGTCTGAGAAGAGGCAGAGAAAAATCTGTATTTTTCTTTGTTAGTTACATATTCAGGATGTGTGGAAATTTGTGCATATGTATATGTGAATTTGTTTTCCATCCTGCAACTTGAGTTATGTTTTTGGTTTATATGCAAACTTCAGAACTCGGGGGAGAAGATTTTTTTTTGCACCTTGGGGCTAAGTTGTAAAATTTGAGTTAAAGGGAGGTCTAATTGCCAAGTGTTTGATCTCCTGTTTCTAAAACTGACAACTAATAGTTTGTGATTTTCTTAACTATTCTCAATGGATCCTGACAGAAAGAAACAGTCCCTGGGAGATTGGGGGATGTGCTGAACTTCTTGGCTACACATGGGGTCTTCTTTGGGGAAAGCAAGGATCAAAAGAGGACCAGCTCAGGCCACAGTGGGACAAAAGGGGATGTGGTAGTCCTCCGCCTGGGACTAGGCAGCCCAAGTATGCTCAGATGTGCAACGTCATTGGTTTCCTGCTTTCCTCTTAGGTACACCCATCTAGGTTGTGAGTTAAGGATTCTGCTACTAAATAATCATGTGACGTTGGGCAAGTGTCTTTCCTCTTCACCCACCCAACCACCAAGATCATGTCTGAGGTCCCTTTTGACTCAAATATTCTCAATCTCCATAGCAAATTTGTGCAAGGAACTTCCTGTGTCTATAAGCTGTTTCCTTAGCAATTGTGGGAGGCAGATCATGGTGGTTTGGATGAATTCTAAAGCCTGTCCTGCAAGCAAATCCCACTCTCCCCAGTGTTCTCCTGCTCAGTTAGTGCCTTGGCTACCACTGTCACAGGACTGTGGCACAGCCCCCGCATTGGGGTACAGGTGGGGTCATACCCAGCCATGTTAGCAAAGTGGCTGGCTGGTGTTACAGTACACTTATAACTCGATATCTTGAGATTCTTTGGTTGTGAGAAACATAAGTTAACTTGAGCTTATTCAGGTATGAGGGGACCCACTGGAAGGACATGGAGAAATATGCAGGTTTGGAAAGACAGCACTAGGGAGTTTCAACAGCAGGGGCTGCTCTGGAGGCTGGTCCAGGCATCTCTATGGCTTAAATGGATTCCAGAGAGAAGTATTCTTTTCATCCTGCTGCTCACAATGGAGAATGCAGAGAGGAAGTATGGCAGTCATCAGTGTTATTGACCAATACACCTCTTCTACTCCCTTGGTTGACTGTGATGGCATTATACTTCTTGACTTCTGGTGCTTGGGTAGGCCTATATGTGTTGCTCTGGCCAATGAATTTAGAGTAGAAATGACATGTGCCAGCCTAAAGCATTTATGCTGAGACAAGACCCTGCAGAGTTTTTCTTTTCATTGTCATTGTCATCATGGGAGCAGGTATTTAAATGCAGCCTTTAGCAACCTGGACTGAGGGACCACAGTGAGCAAAGCCTCACTTTTGATCTGGGATGGATATGTGGCATGAGAAAGACATAAACTCTATTACCTTAAAGTCACTGAAAATTTGGAGCTGCTTGTTACTGTAAAATATCAAACTTAACCAGACTGATACGAGGTCCTCCCAAGTGGGAGGACCTGGTTTGGGTCATGTGCTCACCTCCAGAGGAGAGGAGGCTACTGGAGGAGCTCATGACCCAAGCTAGTCTGTGTGAGGATAACTTGCCTTAATTAGCTCACTTCTCAAAATAACAGCCATGTGACCCTCTACTCCACAGAGGTCTGAACACCAAAACCAAAACCAGCTTCTGAATTCTGGTCACTCCCAAATAGTCCCAACCTGCCTCCAGGGATGCTCAGAGGGATCATTTGTCACCTACTGTATTTAATTTAGTTTAAAACCACAAGATCTCTCTTGAAAAAAGTTTAAACTTCACAGATCATATTAAATATTAAAATACACTTTATTGCATAGCATTAACAGGCTGTATTAAAATACTCAATAAATCATGCTTTGTTTGTGCCATGGTTATAACATGAATAATACATTGAGAAACTTTTATGCATTTAATAGGATAAAAAAATATTTTTCTAGGCTTTTCTTCTCTCTATTCTGGCAGGTTAGTGCATTTTGTCACCATCTGACACATTAGGCATCATTTGAATCATCATGCTACCTCCAACTAGAGAGCTGGGTAATTAAAAACAACAAGAATAAGTACATACAATAAATTTGGAAGGCTTGCTAATTATGTGCATATTGTACTATATTAATACTGGTAATAATTCAAAGGACAACTAACATAAAAAATCATCTAATTTACCATGCTCTCCTAGACCCACATTTTATAACATTGCCATGGGGAGACATATGGATTAAATAATTTTTCTTTAATCTGTGAGACTCATTGGAGAGCATAAAAGACAATAGGACTCCACATTGTTTAGACTTCAAGTATCTAGATATTCTGTGATGGTATTTCTGTAAATGGGGAGAAGCAGATGATCAATAGAAGAGATGAGGTTTATTTATTGTACAAGGTTGGGGAAATTGTGCTGGCTTAGATTCTATGGGAGGGCTGATAGTTGATGAGATGTCTAGATTAGTCAGTATGTTCAAGGTTATTTGTAACAGCAATGTTTATAATAACAAACAACTGGAAAAAAACCTCAAAGTTCATCAGTTGGGGTCAATTTTAATAAATGGCTAACAGCCATGCAATGGAATGCTCATTTACAGTATGAAAAAGGAAGAGGGAGTCTTCTCTGTGGCCACATGGAAAATGTTCCAATGTGTATGTTTTAAGTACATGTGAAAATGAGTGAAACATGCTATCGCTTGAGCTAAAGATAGGGGAAAGAGTGCATATTGCTTTTGCGTATATGAGTGTATAAGGATACACTAAAAAAAAAAAACCTAGTAACTGTTCATTTGTTTTTTAAAAATTTTTTTAATGTTTTTGTTTCACTTTTGAGTGGGACGCCTGGGTGGCTCAGTCGATTGAGTGTCCAACTTTGGCTCAGATCATGATCTCACAGTTTGTGGGTTTAAGCCCCATGTGGGGCTCTGTACTGACAGCTCAGAGCCTAGAGCCTGTTTCTGATTCTGTGTGTCTCTCCCTCTCTGCCCCTCTCATGATCTGTCTCTGTCTGTCTCCCAAAAATAAATAAATGCTAAAAAATTTTATTTTATTTTTGAGAGAGAGAGAGCCAGAGTGCGAGTGGGGGATGGGTAGAGAGAGAAGAAGATACAGAATCCAAGGCAGGCTCCAGGCTCTGAGCTGTTGGCACAATGCTCAAGGCAGGGCTTGAACTCATGGACCGTGAGATCATGACCTGAGCTGAAGTTGGACGCTTAACCAGCTGAACCACCCAGGTGCCCCAGTAACTGTTCCTTTTTTTGCAGAGGGACTAGAATTTGGCTAGATGGTAGAAAGAATGCAGAAAGAAGTTCTCTGAATACCAATTATAACTTTTATTTTCCAATTAGGTGATATGTGCGGTGGTGGTATAGTGGTTAGCATAGTTGCCTTCCAATTAGGTGATATGTTATCTATTCAGATAATTATTTAATGATAATTAAAATTAATCCCATCCCCAAAAGTTGAACAATGGAGCCAGTGATTTTTCGAAAAGTGAAGTGCCTTTGCCAGTTCAGAGAAAACGTGGGACTGTCAGTTGCCATAGAACACGGTAACTGGGCTAGGGAGAAGCAATCAGCTATTCTATTCTGGAATGGGAAACACCTACAAAGACCATGCAGTTGGTGAGCTTCTTCAAAAGAAGATATCTGGCAGATCTTACCCACTGTTTTATGGTAGCTATTTCCAGAGACTGGTTTGGAAATACTCAAATAAAAACGGTTATGAAGACAAGAGACCCCAAGATGTTGGCATATTCAGATGCCTACTGGCCTGGCTGGCAAGCAATGGTTGAAGCAAGGAAGAGTATGCAGGTCCTTCTCTAGAAGTGACCAGAGGCACACAAAATAAATGCCAGAGCTGTGGTGCTGCTGTGAAGCACAATCTTCCAAGGGAAGATGGCAGTCTGGATTTCTATGTGGAATCTCCTGAGTTTTCTGTGTGGGTAAATAATTTCCAAATTGGTTAAATGAGCTGAACAGAATTTCTCTGTGGAACATGTACAACTGCCTGGCTGCGGTTTCTGACCATTACCACAGAAAGTCTCTGCATTCAGGAGAATTCAAATTTAGGAGTGTCACTAAGGCATGCAATTTCCCCCCATGGGATGTGTGTTTTACTGAGAGCAGAAAATGCCAAATCTTTGAAGATGTTCTGTTGCTGATGACCATTTATGCTCCCTTACTATGTGTTGTTCCACAAGCAAATCTCACTGTGAATGCAATTTGAATCTGTGTCTTCAAAATGTGCACAACACATTGCAAGGACATTTTTTAAAAGTGTATTGATTTGGTTTTCTTCTTCAATATTACTCTGGCTATTTGGGTCTTTTGTGGTTCCATATGAATTTGAGGATAGTTTGCTCTAGCTTTGAGAAGAATGTTGGTGTAATTTTGATGGGGATTGCTTTATTTTGAAAGAGAGAGGGATGGAGGAAAGGGGAGAGAGAGAATCCCAACCAGGCTCCACACTGTCATCACTGAGCCTTACTCAGTGCTCTAACTCAGGAACCATGAGATCATGATCTGAGCTGAAATCAAGAATTGGATGCTTAATAGGCTGAACCACCCAGGTGCCCCTGGGGCATTCTTTAAAGCATAACTTATAAATTGGAAAGCTCTCACCTGTTCTTCAACAAGCAACTGCTGCTTACGCTCCAGAATATCCATGCTGGGAGAATGCAGTAGAAAAGGAGATACACCAACATGTGTCATGGTAAAAAGTTGAAGATTTCTAATGGTCCCATTTTTTTTCATAAAAACAACAAAGTGTGTGTGTGTGTGTGTGTGTGTGTGTGTGTGTGCTCCTAAATTTTTGTCCTGTATACATATATATGAAAAATATATAAATGTTCTGAAGAAAATTGTATGTTCCTC
>NC_043715.1:36337858-36375358 GCF_006229205.1 Suricata suricatta | reverse complement strand
GGTTTGGAGCTCCTAGCTGGGTGACCCCTGGAAAGTCACCTGACTTCTCTGTGTTTCAGTGTCCTTATCAGCATAATGAGGATGGACATGGAAACTACTCTAGGGGTGGGGGAGGGACTGAACAATGTGATAAAATATGTATAAGAGTGCCTGACACATGGTGAGAACTCAGTACATGTGCGGTGCTGCTGCTGCTGCTGCTGCTGAAGTGATGACAACAACAGCGGTGGTGATGATAACAATGGTGACAATGACAACGATGACTGTGATGACAATAATGATGGTGGTGGTGATGATGATGGTGACAAGGATGATGACAATGATGGTGATGACAAGGACAATGATGATGGTGATGGTGACTGCCAGAGCTTGAGCAGAGGAGGTGAGGAGTGGAAAAGGATGTGGCAGGGCCATCAGTGACAGATCTGTAAGCCAGGAAAGCAGCAGGGGACCTCTGGTTTTATTGGGGGAGACACATGATCACATGTGCGTTTTGAACTCCCACTGTGCTGTCACGTGGAGAATGGGCTGGAGGAGAGGGAGAGAATGTGTGCAGACCAGCGAGGTGACTTTGGCTCCTTGCATGCTGGACTGAGGGAGCTGCAGAGGCAGAGAGGAGAGGTGGGATATGCAGCAGGTATGAATCATAGCTCTCAATCACCAACACACAATAACTATAACAATTCTTAATTTTCTTTAAGTCAACTTAAACCTGACCCTGACAGAGCCCGCCTCTACCATCTTGCTGATGGGAAAGTCAAACTCACACATGAATCCAGTATTTGTTTTCACTCACTCTGCAGAGTTACGAAATGCCCTTGGGTCTTACATGGCATCAAGGCTCCAGAATTCACAGTGGCTGCCTCTGGGACACACTGCCCTATCCCCCTGTGAGGTGCCTTCATGCCTGGACACACTGTGGCTCTGAGTCACCATTTAGGAAAAGGCAGGAAGGCCAGACTTCCTCCCAGAGCACCTCCGGGCAACAGGGCCTTCAACCTTTCTCCAAGTTCCCCTTCCCATTTCAAGGAAAACTCAGATCAAGGATTTAAGCTGCTGAGCAGGAAGCATTAATCATCTCACCAGCAGCTGGTGCAGGTGCAAAGCAGGCTGGACTTGGGTGAGGATTCACATGTCTCTGGCCCCTTATGCCAGAATGACAGGGCACGCAGGGGCCAGGGCATGGTTGGCTTGTGCTTCAGGAGTGGTGGCTCTCTCCCTTTCCACCCCAGCTCTTCTACCTTGTGCGTTGGGGGAGGGTGCAGCTTGTCAGCAGAGGTGGGGATGCAGCCTGAGCTTGTGTGGCAGCTGCTCAGGAGCACTGTGGACCAGCACTGAGAATACCTGATGCCCAAGGGAGCTGCGTCCCAGCAAGAGTGGAGGCCGCCGGGGACACAAGGCTTTCTGTCACATCTGACACAAGGCAATTGTGAAAGCTAGCAGTTATTGTGTATGTAACTGGGGGACAGTCCCGTGCTAAGCATGTGGCAACTGCCACCTCATTGAATCTTCCAGGACACAAATTGATACTATTGTCAACCTTCAGATAAAGAGAGGGAGGGAAGGCAGAGATCAGTGATTTGCCCCAGATCTGGCTGAGCTCCTGACACCCCTCTCTGCCTCCCACAGAGTCCTCTGACCCCCGGGGTGCCACACTGGCAGGCTAACAGGATGGAGGCGTATCTCTTTGGACCTTAGGCAGGGCAAGTACGTGCCGTCTTGGATGCTTCCCACATCCTTTCCCCTTTCCTGTCTCCTACTTGCCTCTTCCTCTGACCTCATTATTTCTTTTCCTCCCTCTCCTTTTCTCCTGTTGTCCCCAGAGCTCGAGGCCATGTGAAAAATGCCATTTCTCTCTGTCCGTGCCTTTCCTTGGACCCCTAATCCTGGGTCTGAGAACCTTCCACCCCAGACCATCTCATCTCCTCGATCGCTCACAATGACAGGAAAGTCCCCAACAGCTTGCTCTACTCTGCTGCACGACCTCCTTGATGAGTATTTCATTCTGCTTGCTAATTTTGTTTAAAAAAAAAAAAGAAAAAACAGCCCCCAACCCTGCCTATGCAGGCATCTACCTCCTTGAGCTTTACATTTTGGGGGTCAGCAAGCAGCAGCCCTTGGCCACGTCTGCAGTGCTGAAGTCTCCAATTAGTGCTCAGACTGCATGGATGGGCTGTGCCTAGGGGCTGCGTGCACAAAGCTCATGGCCTTGGTGATGCAGTTTGGCTGCAGGGGGTCTGAGGATGCAGTGACTCTGTTCCGAGCGCCTCATCCTTGCAGGGAGACAGATGATGTATCTTATGTCACATGCTCATTAGGCCACTGCACCCGCCCTCCGTGACCAGCATGAAGTCAGAGCCATTGCATGAGCTGCTAACTTCTCCAAATGAATCTCTTTTCAGGCCACATTTCTCTTTTGAGCAAGGTGAAGAGTTTTCCTGTCATTGGACCGTGAAGCAAGGCTGGTTGAGTTCGCTGCTCCCTGTATGGGACTAGCAGGGCTCTTCCTCACTCCCAACAGAAGGAGCCAGGCTGGGGCCGCCTCTCATGACTAAGTGCAGAGATGGAATAGGGCCGGGTCAAGCAGTGAGCACTGGAGCTGGAGTCCAGGGCCCATCTGTGCAGCACAGCCCCGGGCAAGCGACAAGCATCTGCCATGTTAGCATGTTAACACCTGCCCCTCTCTAGCATGGTTCCAGTTAAATCAGGAGCAACAAACTCAGAGCCGGCAGTGGCCAGATGAAAAGCATAAATATTCATAGGGAGATATGAGTTACATAGCAGATGCTGAACTGCTTGAATTGTTAATTGCACAAACCCCACCTGGCAATCTCTTTTAAGAAACTACAAGTGCCAAACAATGTGACCACATAAACACACTTCTAGGCCGAGTGAGGCCCGGGATCACGAGGCTATGACCCTTAGAAATAATCCTTCATTCCTATTTGGAATTGCTTGTTGTGCTCTGAGGGGCCAATGCCTCTTATGTCACAGCTGGAAATGCCTGACAGACTGTAAAGGAAGGACACCTTGGCAGGGAGAAGAGAAGTTAAGAGCAAGGTTGGGTGATCCTAGCACCAAGCCAGGAGCACACTCCTGGGGGAGGTGAATCATCCCAAAGGCCCATCTAAATGGCATGCCTCAGCCTCACGGGTGGACAAGAGGACCTCACCAGGAAAGTGGCTGAGCCTCTGGTGAGACTCCCATCCATGGCAGCTCTGCCTGGAGGGCGGCTTTTCACTGCTTAACACAGGTTCATCAGCCTTCCACAGACAGCTCTGAGCCCTTGGTGGGCTTGTCAAGCTGGGTGCTGGTCTCTGCCAGGCTGCAAGAAGCTGACATTAATGTTTTTATCAGCCTGACTTTGGGAGGTCAGTGGGGATGATTACAGACGACATCTCCCTGATCTTAGCAAATAAAATTGATTAAAATGTGCTGAATCAGAAACTCTGGCTGAACAGTTAAAAGCTACAATGTGTTACAGTTTGGGATCATGTCTGATCCCTTTACTGGACAGAGGATTGTTTCAGATGGAAAGACTCAAGAACTTTATAACTCAAGAGAATAGAGGAAAAGTCTTGAGGAGAGAGGTGGGAAGGGTGAAGAGTGGACTTTTACATTAAGGGTCACCTTCCTGTCAAGTGCAGCATCCTTGCATGTGACTGAGTGCACTTTCCTAGTTTTAATATTTAAGCAGTTGTACTTTTTATTTATCCAAATATACATAAAGTATGTATGATGGTTAATTTTATTTGTCAACTTGACTTAGCCTTAGAACTCCCAGATATTTAGTAAAACATCATCCTGGGTGTGTTGGTGAAGGTCCTTCTGGGTGAGGCTAGCATTTGAATTGGCACAGTGAGTAGGCAGGTGGCTTCCCCAGGGTGGGTGGGCCTCCCACAGTCACTGAAGAGCTCAACAGAATGCAAGGCTAAGTGAGAAAGCATTCTTGCTGTTGGCCTGACTGTCTTCCAGCTGGAACATTGGTCTCCTCTGCCTTCAGACTTGGACTGTAATGTAATCATTGGCTCTCCTGGATCTGGACTTCTCAGTCTCCATAATTGTGAGCCACGTCCATATATATATGGTATATTGTGTACATTATATATGTATTCTTTACTTATATTGTATATGGATATGTATTCCTTATAAGGTATATGTGTGTACATGTGTATACATATGTATGTATATATGTGTATATTCCTTAGACAAAAAGACAGAGGGAAAGAACTGTCCTATTGGTTCTATTTCTCTGGAAAACCCTGACTAATACAATATGTGTGTACAAAGTATGCAAACAAATCCAAAACGAGCCAAAGAAAGTTCTAGAAGTTCTCCACATGGGATGGTGTACCTTTAGAAATACTAGTACTCTTAGAGACAATCTCCCTTTTTCACAGATGGGGAAACTGAGGTCCTGAGAATGGAAGGGCCTTGCCCATGCCAGTTATCAGCTGCTGTCATCTTTGGATGTGTATGTGTGTTGAGAACACTTAAAATCTTCCCTCTTAGCAAGTTTTAAGTATTTAATACAGTACTGTTAACTGTAGTCACATTGGGATACATTCAATCCACACTACTTATTACCTTGCATGACTGAAACTATGTGACCTTTGACCAACATTTCTCCACGTCCCTTCCAGCAAATACTGCATGATCTCATGAATACGTGGAATTGAAAATAGTCAAACTTATACAAACAGACAAGAAAGTGGTGTTTGCCACCAAGGGAATAGGAGAACATATTTACCAGGCACCTTCTTACTGACTCTGATGTTAGGCTTCTTTAGTCTGGACCTTGTACTCTCCCAACTTGCATACTCACACACATGAATGTGCACACACATGCACATGTCCTTGCACACTCACATACCCAAACTTCCCTAGAAACTTGATGGAGAACACCATATCACATGTGTCAGATGCTTGCTCTGTGCCAGGCATCACACTAAGTGTCTGAAATGGATTAACTCATCCAATCTTCACAATGATTCTATGAAGTAAGGCAAATCTGGTTCCTGTTTTATAAGGAAACGAAGGCCCAGAGAAGCTAAGCAATATGCCTAAGGCCACACAGCTGGTAGGCAACCCAGCTGACTTTAGATCATGTACTCTTACCCCAGTGATCTTACCCCAGTGATGAAAAGAGTTTGGGGGTTCAGTGATGTACTTAGAGAGAATTTTGGCTTTTGGATCCTTGGAGAAAATCCGGTTAGCCGAGAGGTCATCAAACACCATGCTGGGGTAGGGAAATTACCTTTTCTCCTGATTTCTGTCACTGATGAGATGACTAGAGGAAGTTTCCTGTGGCCCTGGTAGCCTATCAATAGGCTGGTGTGAGGTTGCCAAGGGTCATGCAGTGGCCAGAGTGAGGCTGGCCTGCCATGGCTGTGGTCTTGAAGAGGGTGCCTGAGGTAGCAGAAATCCAGGATGGCCGCCAAGATTCTTGCCCCCTGGTGTACACGCCTTGTATGACTGCTTCCCCTTCAGTGTGGCAGATGCCATAGTATGATGGGGTGTCATTTCTGTGGTTGTTAGGTTGCATGATTAAGAGGTTTTGAAGATGTGATTAAGGTTATTAGTCAGTTGACTTTACAAACAGGAGAGTATCTTAGTGGTCTTGACCTAATCACATGAGCCCTTCAAAGCTGGGTCTAGAGGTCAGTGATAAAGAGTTTAGAGAGGTCCCTGCTGGGATGGAAGAAGGCAGACATCAACATTGTGAGCTGACTATGGGCAGGGAGCTGAGGGCATCCCTGGTTGCTGACAGTGGTGTCAGCTAGATAATGACTAGCAAGAAAATGGGGACCTCAGTCCTACAACCTCTGGGAACTAAATTCTGGCAGCAAAACTAATGAGATTGAAGAACACAAGTTACAGAGGAGATCACAGCCCAACCAGTGCCTTCATTACAGCCTGTGAGACCCTGAGCAGAGAACTCAGGTAAGAAGTTCCCAGATTCCTGACCCATGGAAAACGCGAGATGATAAATGTATTATTTTGAGCTGCTAAGTTTGTGGCATTTTGTTACAAACAATAAAAAACTAATACAATACCCTTGGGCTCTGGGGAAATGGTGTCTCCACCACCATCTTTCTAGCTCAGCAGCTGAGGGCTAGCCATAGGTTGGTTTAATGCCTGGTTTGGGCCTGATCCTCAGTCAGGAGGAAAGTGCCTTGTGAATAAGTATAGGCCAGTGGCCTCACAATCTGTCCATAGGTAGATGCCGGAATCCAGACGATGGTCACGTGGCTGCGGAATGCTAACATCCCTCTTTCCTGGAGAGAGGGCTGCTGATCCCCGGGGAGAGCAAGCCATTTCTGCTGGCTCAAACCCAACCTGTGTTTTAAAAGTTTTAAAGTCCCTGGGCATGTACTTTGGCCTCCATTTCTGGGTGTGCTTATCATGAATGTGAACTTGAAGGGGTCAGTTTGATTCCTGTGATTCCAAGTGTTATCTGTGTCAGCTACTGAACTTCCTCCTGACAAAATTTTTAAACCCTATCCATTCTCTGTCATTTTAAGGCATTTAAAAATATTCCACTTTGTTGTTTTTCTTTGGCACTTTCTGCCAGCATGGTCACATGCGGGGGCTTCATGAGGTCCTGGAGCAGTTCTTAGGCTTTCCATCTGGAAAGTCTGCTCATATTGCAGGAACGAGGGGGACACAATGGCCCTGCTATGGCCTTCCCACCAGTGCCCATGGGGGAAAACTCACCTTTTCTCTCTTCGGTGGCTATTTTAAGAATTGTCACAGTATCTAAAATAAGAATCCAGTATGCGGTCAGTGTGAAAACCGCCAGTGACAGTGGGGAGGGGGTGAGGAAGGTGACAGGTGAGTGGGAGACGCTGGAGGCAGGCTGCCTAATCCCCTGATGGTGTAAGGCTCCTCCCATGCTTTTCCGCTGGGGGAGGCTGAGGCTTCTCCCCCACACCCCACACCCCAGCCACCCACTGGTTGAGAGACCACCTGCAAAGCTTCCATCCAGGCTTCGGGTCCCCAGGTGAGGCCACACTTCCTCATCTGGGTTTGGAGGAGGTGCTCACCCTCGCCTATAAGACAGGATGTGAGGTCAGCCTTCCCTTGGCCTCCGAAAGCCTGGTGAGGGCATTGCCCCAGCCATACCCCAGCTCTGGGAAATGACCTCAGGAAGTTGACAGCCTCCTCACCGCCAAAGCTAACCTGCTGCCCCTGAGGTCCGGATGTCATCTCAGCTTCTTGTCATTACTAAACATGAGACTTTGGAAATCATGGTTGAAAGTGCCATCTCAAGCAGGAGCTGGCCCTCTGTGAGAAGGGCATTTGCTCTAGGTCTTCCTGGGGCCACCCCTTTGCAGCAAGAAGGCCTATGCTCCATGCCCACCCAGATATTGAATACCCACCGCTGCCCCACAGCCTCTGGACAGCAGACTTTTTGTTTTTTTAGGGTACTTATCTTGTTTATTTACTTTCACTTTGTTTATTTTCTTTCTCCCCCATGCCTGAGGGTAGAGACTCCTGTCACCTGCTGCATCCCCAGCTCTTAGCTCAGGCTGGCTAAGAGCTGGGCACACTCAGGACACAGTCAGGGCATGCCCAGTGTGCGGCTGTCCAAGGAAGGCAGCACCTCCAGGAACAGCCCAGAAGCTTCTCCGTGGCAGCCAGCCTCCAGCGATGGGGTGTTCACCACTTTGCAAGGCAGCTCTTTCCCAGCTCTCACATGCGCTAAGTCCAATCTGGGGCCTTCAGAGAAAGCCCAGAGCAGCCTCAAGGGGAAAGCATCTGAGCCAAAGCTGCATCCATTCACAGGAAATGCCCTAAAGGGCAAAGAGCGTGCTGAGTCTGCTCCTAGGAGGGCCCATCTGCTGCCCAGGTGAGAGGCTCCCTGGGGCCTTTGGTTTCCTCTCTTGTGGCTTGGGAAAATGTCTGCTGTATCAGCATGGTACCGAGATGTCTCTCCTTTCTGCTCTCCACAGAGCACGGCATCCAGCAGGCCTGACGGTGGGTGCTGGACAGGGCCCAGCAGAGCGAAGGTGGTTTCCACCAGCCTCCACGTCCTCAGGGTGTCCCTCTGCTTGCTCAGAGCTGATACATCCTCTCTTCGCATGTCTTCTTATAATGTAACAGTATACTCTGTAAATATCGTCGCTGCTGACAAGACCATTAATTCATGTTCATAGAGACTATTCAGCATTCTAGCAATGCATAGAAAGCAGGAGCACATTACAACCCCATGCATTTGGGTCCTCACAGGGATGCTTCCCTCCTGGCAATAAAAGAAAAGGAGGGAAGGCAATGACTATTTTCTGAAAAGGCAGAAAAACTGGCTGCCAGGGAACTTGAATAAGCACCATTTCTCATTGTTGCTCACTCCACCTGGAAGCTTCACGCTGGGGACTGGACGCTGTGACAAGTAGCGGAGGTCACCTCCCTGCAAGCCGTTCCCAGATGAGAAAGAGCTTCCCTGCTCACACTGACCCCTCAGGTGCCCTAGATTGTTCGCCCCCTCATCCCACATGCCCATGCCCCTCTCCCATGGGCTGCGCCTGGGAGCTGTCCACCTCTCTCCATCCCCACACCCACCAACTACAACACAAGCCTCTACCCTTTCTTGCAGCAATTTCTTGTATCATCTGTCTGTTTCTATACCTGCTACATCCACTACCACTGCCCATCCTGTAGCTGAGAGATCTTTCGCATCCTGTATCAGACCAGGTCCCTCTGCTACACACACTCAGCCTAAAGCTGAAATTCCTTTTGTGGCTTCTAGGCTTTGTGTGCTCTGGCTTCTTCTACCCTCTTCCCCTTGTCCACAGGGCTCTGGGCACTCAGTTTCTCTTAGTCTCCAGACCATGCTGACCTCATTCCTACCTCAGCGCCTTTGCACTTGCTGTTCTTTCTGCTGGGAAAACAATGGTTTGGACATTTTCTTGGCTGACATTCTCTATCATTCTGGCAAAGATTTGGTGTCCTCTCTTCAGGATGGCTCTGCTGAGTCCCCTAGCTGCTTTCAGTGCTCTTCATGGGCTTTGTCACCATCCAAAATATTCTGGCTCATTATTTGGCTGCCAGTTTCTTGATGCCTTCATGTCTGTCTGCTGACATCTACGTGCCCTAGCCAAGAGAAGTGTTTGACATGAAATATGACCCCATAGGCCATGTGACCTCCCAATATGAAGAAAGGAACACAGCCCCAAGGCTCAGAGAGTGCATGCGTCTTCCCCAGGATCACACAGGACACAGGTCAGAGCCAGCTCTGGACTCCAGAACCACTGAATCTTCTCTGTGGACCTCATATCCCGGATGTGGCCACCCTAGGTGAGGGCAGGATGCGGCCTTGATCATGGACTGGGGCACAGTCACACTGAAACCCAAGCCCCAATTGTTCCCTGGGAGCTTACTCTGTGGGGCCAGGTTTTCCAAAGGTGGCTATGGGAGGAACCGGGTTCTGGGGGTTGGTGGAGGTGGTGGCAGAGGCTCTGCAGACAGGGCAGGCCATGCTTCCACCTTGGCTGGGGCGCAGGGCTGAAGGAGGAGTGGCCAGGCTGACAGTGACAGATTCCCCATCAGGGGTCGTTTCCAGGATGCCGTGTGTCCCCAGCCTGGAACTGCACAGCCAGTGGGATGTTTATTAATCGCAGCTATGCTGAAGGAGCAATTGCACGGAATTGGACCCTGTGGTGATGCAGTGTTTGACTTTGGGAGCCCCATTTTGAAGAGGATGGGTCATTTCTGAGGTTGGAGACAGAGCCCTGAGAACTTGAAGTAAAGAGTCTTAGACTCTTGTGTGTGCTTGGTTCCACACTTGGGGCACTGAATGTGGGCCCTGCCTTGAGCCACAGCTGCTAAGGGTGCAGAGAGGGGAGACACAGAGGGCCTTGCTCCAGAGAGTGCATTGTTGGGCCAGCAGTGCTAAGTCAGGCCCCTGGCTGACAAGCCACGGGGCAGTGTGAGCCCAGGGATGGCGCCTAATAAAAATCCAGAGAGAGTTGGCCTGGAAAGCACACATCAAGGAGGTCCAACACCAAATGTGCACCCAAGAGGGACGGTCACTTTTCCGCATAGGCCTAAATGGGAGCTACAATGCAAGACTTGGTCAAAAGTAGCAACTTTGCCCAGCACGTCCTTCTAGGCTCCAGGATGGGGGGCGGGGTTTCTCTCTGATACAGGACTCTCCAGGAGAGAGGAAGACCATGTTCCACCTGACTGAGGAGAGGGGTAAAGAGGGACCTGAGGACGAGAGACCTGGGATCTTCCATCCCCCAGAGGCCCCACTCCAGGTTATCTTAAGTATGGGCATGTTCAGGAATAGGGACTGCAAGGTGTGATGTGGTCCCCCAGAGGCCCAAGACCCTCTCTTCCCTCCTTCTTTGTGCCCCCTCCAGCAGGACTCTAGTCACTGCACTTAACTGCTGCACAGACAATTCACATCCAACCTAGGCTTGTGTGACTGACTGTTAAGTGACGGTGACACAGCATTTGCTAAGCTCTTACCAGGTCCCAGAATGCTTGTTCGGCCTCAGTCTTAGGAGGTGGGCTCTAGCCCCACCTTACAGAAGAGAACACAGAGTCTGGGAGTGTTGGGTAGGGCGACCACAATCTCACAGCCTGTAAGGGGAGGAGCCCAGGTGTGAGCCGAGGGGTCTGGCTGCCCTGTCTGTGCACAGGGCCCCGGCAGCCTGCAGATGGACGGGCTGGGCCTCGTGGGTGACAGCTGGAGGCAGCTCTGATAACGCTGAGAGTGATTTGTAACGTCAACGGCTTCATCATGTAATTAGTCCCTGAAAATAGCCCATTTTCTTCGCTAGTTAAATCTGTCACACGGGCTAGACAGGTGAGAATTCTTACAAAGCTCTTTCTTTCCACAGTGAACCTTTTCCATGCCACCACATGCTCTGGATTTAGGAGGACTGCAATTAAAAGCTGCCTACTCAGTGCAAGAGAGCAACCGCCCATTGCGTTTCCCTAGCGGTGCTGACCTGGGTCCTCTCTAGCCTCTCCCTAGAGCGCCCCCTGCTGTTCTAGTGACTTCAGCAACCAACCCAATGGTGAACGCAAAAGTGCCCTCAGCCTCTACTGTCAAGGTTCTCTGGGTTTGATAATTGAACAGACTCCTCTTTAATGTCCCATAGGGTGGGCGCTTATTTATTTTTAGTGCCGTCTAGAGATTAAGGTGGGAACAAGGAACATTTCCTCTCCTGTGCGATGGGGTTTTCTCCTTCTTCCCCACATTAGACGGAGGGGCTTTGGGATCCAATTTTCTGGGATCCACTCCCCATTGTACCTGCCCAGCCCCTGTCACTCATTTGTTAAATGAATGACATGAACGAGTGAATGATACTTTGCTTTTTAGGATTTCACCAGTTCTCTATTCTTAAGATTGATTCTATTTTAAAACAAAGATTTAACTAATTTAGTTTTTAAAAATCCATCAAATCATTGGTTTAAATTAGCTTATTTTTAAGAATGGATTTGACTGTTCTAGTAAGGAGTGTAGACACAGCTGGTGTTAAAGGAATGATTAATTAATAAACCCACAGACACACAGGCAGAAACTCCTGGCTCAGAAGTGTAGATGTGTGGCTGTGGTCGTCCTCCCCACCAGCAACTCCTTCCTGGAGTGCTAGGAGGCAGCTGGCCTAAGGCGTGTATAGTGCACGGTTGCACCACCCCGCTTGCAGAAGGAAAGTGGTGTCGTGGGAATGCAGCATGCCACCATCAAAAGATTTTTTCTCCAGAGTGCAATTTCCAAGGGAATACAAATAGTGTGTTTACTGAAGTAAAAGGCATGGTAGAGGAGAGCTGACAGGCTGAATTGTGGAACGTCTAGATAGTTCAGCCTGACGGAAAAAAGAATGGGGGATTTGGAGTGGGGCTTGCCTGGGCTCAGCCACTGACTAGCAGGGGCCCTGGGAAAATTAGTTACCTCTGTTTTCTCATCTGGAAAGTGGGAGTAATGAGTGGCCATAAGGATTGGTGGGTCCTGCTAAGCTGCAGATACACAATGGCCTGGAATCTCTCCTTCAGTCAACGGGACAAGGTCTGGTCCTTCCTTTCCAACCAGGGGTCTTCAAAGGACATTTTCTCAAGTCTGATTCTCTAGATCACACGGTACTACAAGGTTGAAATTCCAGGTGATGGCTGCCTCTTCTTTCACCCTGGGTGTTTGGGGACTAAACTGTGGTTGCTACTGTTGTCACTGACAAGCAGTGAAGTGTGGAGTCAGCGGGGCCCCACACACTGTCAAAGGGAAAGGAAAGTCATTCTTGGAGGCAGTTGCAACCTTGATGGCAGAGGCAGGAGAGATCCCAAGGGCCAGTTGTAGCCCTACCTGGCTGGACCCCATCCCAGTTGGCATAAGAATATCTAGCAGCCCGGGAGGTACCTGGAGACAAAATTACACATGGTATGGGGGGGAGGGGGGACGATCCAGGGCAGAAAATGAAGCCTTTCTTATCTTTACCCAGGAGGCCTTCCTTTTCTCTCTGGTTCTGGAGCAGAAGCCATTTTTCTTCAGCAGTTGTGGAACATTGATGTCCTTCAGGACACAGGAGAGCGGGCTGGAGTCTTGTGACTATCCAGCTGTCCAAAGCAGCCACTCCCAAGGTCCTCTGACATTTGTTCCTGCCAAAGCACAGTGGCTCTGAGGGCACAGAAACCATGCTGTTACCACCTTACAACCTGGGTCAGAGAATGAACTGTCCCAGGAAGGAAGGCTTTGAAATCACGCCCACCCGTCCAGAGACTCAGCTCCACGCCTTCCTTGCTGTGTGACCCTGGGAAAATCTATTTGAGTCCTCAGGTGCCTTTATCTAATCTGTAAACTAACGGAGGGAAATAGGATTTAGTGAGCGAACATGCAGCCAAGGGAGGCTGGAGAAATGGATGTTTTCTGTTGCTTTTATCCTTAGATTAGAAAGCACACACACACACACACACACACACACACACACACACACACACACACACACACCAGGTTTGAGACCTGGTTTTGTCATTAAAAAGCAAGTGCAAAGTCATTTCACATCTCTAAGCCTCAGGTTCCTCATCTAGAGACAGGGATGATGATAGAAACAATTTCAGGTGCCTGGCATTGTTAAGTGTTGACACACAGTATTGTTATGTTGTGGCAATTAGATGAAGGAAGGCACATGGAAGTACTTAGCCCGCTGTCCGGCTCCATAAACGTGAGCTAATGTGATTACTTGTGTCCTTAGCATGGATTTACCATTTGTCCTGTCTCTTTCAGGTGCACACACATGTGTGTGCACAAACACATCCACACACAGAATTAAAAAATTATTTTGCATTTTTCCTCAATTATTTTATTTATTTTTTTGACCACCTACATGAGAGGCCCTTGAGGGTAAGGAACCTCTTCAAGTTTTTGCTGGGTCTTTCTTCTTTTAGGATTCATCATGAGGAATGGCTGAAACATATCCTCTTAAAGTTCCTTGGTTCTCTAAGCTTTTCCTGTTAGACATAACTCGGTGTTTTTCTGAGCCTTGCCACCCCAAAGAGTTTTCGAAAACACAATAGTGGCATTGCTTGTCAGCGGCAAGTGCTGTCATTGCCTGCTGCTCATTGATTGGTTGCCTCTTCATCTCTGTGCTAAGCAGTAAAAAGACAAAATCTCTCCCCAGGTGTCCTAAAAACTGGTGCTTGCTCTGGCTACCTCCCAATCTGCTCATAAAATGGAAAATGCAGCCTGAGAGTCAAGCTCCTGGTCATGCAGATGGTGCTGGGATGCTGTGTTTGTGAGGCTTGGGAATGACCCGGAAGCCCCAACTCAGGGGGCCCCGGGAAGATCATATGCAAATGGAACCAATCCTTATTAGTGTCAGCTGTTGTATCAAAATCAATGATTGTTATGACTGTTTGAGATGGATGGTATAGGATAGCACACCATTTGTTCAATTAAAAAAATGGTCATAGAATTGTGTCTGAGTAAAGGAGTGCATGGACATAATAAAAATAGCAAAAGAGAAAAGATACAACTAAATAATAACAGCTAACATTAGTGAGCCCTTACCACTCACAAGCACTTTGTAGACAGTATTTCCATCAACACAGCTCTATGAATATTGTTATTAACCCCAATTTACAGAGGAGGAAACAGAGCCTGAGAGAGGGAAGGTATTGATGCAGGAGCACGTGATGGTATGATCGCCCACATCGCACAGCTAGCAGTTGTTGCAGCTGAGAGATCCGGCCTCAGACAGAGTGCTTACAAAGACTAAGAGCTTCCCACAACAAGAAGCAATCTTCAGTGCCTGTGCCTTGGAGGTATATAAAAAAGGAAAAAAAGTTGTTGTTTTTTTAATGAATGAGTGAATGAATGAGTGGGTGTTCCTGATGGACAGGTATTTTGCCTGTTTTAGTGTGTCTCCCAAATGCCCAGTACATAGTATACTCTCAGAAAGATCTCTGAGCCACAGCTCCCTCCACTATCAGACTGGAGGGGTCCCCACTGGCTTTCTGATCGCCTCTGCTTCTCCAGAACAGAGGAGGGCTGTCTGGGCTGGACACAAGAGTTGGTTCTGCTGCTGTGGCCACTCAGATTCTGTGACAGCGAGCTTGACGCTGAGCAGGGCAAAGGGCACACAGTTGCAAGAGCCAGATGGTTGTTTCTGAATCCAATTCCCTCCTGCTGCCAACCTGCTCTGAAATACAATCCATCACTCCCCATGATAGATGTCTTTGAACTTGGGAGCTTGGTTCTTGAGAAGTGGAGGAGGGAAATTGAATATCAACCATCCCTGATCCCCCAGAGAGGTTCCCTTGTGACCTGAGGTGGCAACAGCTTGGAAAATGGTGTTGCAGCTCAAATTAGTGCTGAGGAGACGTGGGGCGCTGGCGTCCCAGTTGCATGGCCCAGACGGCCTGGGATACAGTCACCAATGTCTCCATCAGCATCGTCACTGCTAACCCCAGCTTTGGTTAGGAAATCAGAAATTCTGAGGGCCTCCTGTATTTGGAAGCCCAGTACAGAGGCAGGGGTAGGGAGGAGGTGAAGGGCAGTGGGGCAAGAACAGAGAGATCCTGAAAGTCCAGAATGGCTTAATAGAAACCACAACTGGACCTCTCTTTACATTCTAGTTGTAAATATGTGCTCATATTGAAAATGTATGTAAATTAACTTCTTAGAGCACCATTTTATCTTATTATTACAGTGATTTAATACATGCTTGATTAGTTATGGACTTTTTTGTACCAAATAACAGAAACATTCAAGCTAAGCCAAGCAAAAAAGAAAACAAAGTAAAACAGAATATATGGTTTTTAAGAAAAAGTCCGGTGGGTCTTGTGGAATTCTAGCAGGGGGAATGGGGTGGAACCTAAGAAGGTGGTGGAACACAAGAGTCCCGTGGACTAGCTCTGCTCCTTCAGGCATCGGCTTTCCTCTCCTCTCCCTGGCAAGACACAACTAGCTTCCTCAGCCCCTCCTTCCCCCACTAGAGGAGGCTGGCTACCCACCCTGGCAAGCTAGCCACCTGCAGAGAATCTGATTGGTCCAGTTAGGGCCAGGTATCTGCTGCTACTCCAGTCAGCTGTGCTCAGGGAGACAGGGCCAAAGATTAGAAAAAGGTTGCCTGGATCTCATGCCTGTGGATCGCAGGACATGTCCCAGGAAGAAGGGATGGGGACTTACTGGCTGGACAGATGTAGCTAAAGCAGCTCATGACAATTTTTGCTCATTGCCAAGGTTTGTGAAAGTGTCAGGGGGAAAAAATGAAGCAAATGAAGCATTTGGTTCCTTGGCTATCTGTGGTATCATTTTAGAAATTATTCACCTTTTCTGTGATTGTTTTCTTCAGTGGTTGATGGCAAATCTTCAGCTCCAACCCTTTAGTTTCATTTGATAGAGTTTCTTCTGTCAAGCTGTTTCTTCAGGCAGATTTTCTTGAGCACATACTATGTACTAGGGGTCATTTGGATGGCAGTGTACAGCAGTGAACAAGGCAGACAAAGATCTTGCTCTCCCGGCATTTATAAACTGAGGAGAAGGACCATCAAAGAGTAATGAAGCAACGGAAAGTCTTTGACAAAGTGACAGGTATTGTGGGGAAATAAATGATCACAGTGAGGGGAGAGAGGGGTCTGGGGAGTGGAGGGTGACCTCACAGGTAAGGGGAGGCCTTCTGAGGAAGGACATGAGTGCTCTGCCCTGAATGTCAAGAGTCACCTGCCCTGTGCAGGAAGGCTGCTGAGGGCACGGGGGACCTGTGCCACATCGCGGGGCCACTGCACAGCATGAGAGACACAGAGAGCCCTGGGACCAGCCAGGAAGGTGGACAGGGACAGGCTCACACAGGGCTTGCCTAGGCAGTGCCAGGACCTGATTTACTTTTTCAAAAGTTGTCTATCCTTTCCCCACGCTGAGTCCTACCTAGGAAGCAGCAGGGGGAGTGTTATTAAAAATATCAATGCCTGGGTCCCCCAACCAGGCATTAGATATGAAATCAAAATATTTTGAGAGTAGAGCCTAAAACACAGTATTTTTATTTTTAAAACACCTTGTACATTTTGATAAGTTCGACAAATTCATACAAGCACAAATATAAATACATACATCCCCCGGAATTGAGATGTAATATATTTTTATCTCTCCAGAAAGTTCCCTCATGCTGTTTGTACCAATGGACTAATTGGTAGCATTTACCTGAAGTAATGGTACCAAGTGCACAGGCAAAACGAATCTGCAGTGACACAGAGCTTCTTGGGCCTTCGACACTCAATCTCGCCCTCTGCTCCTGGCGCCAAGCAACCCCTGGGAAGATTTGGTCTCTACAGATTCATTTTGCCTGTGCTAGAACTTCAGGTGACTGATACCAATTAGCCCATCCTCTCTCTGTTTGGCTTTTTCACTCATCACGGTGGTTTTGGGATTCTCCTAGGTTGTTGCTAGTGCTTCTGTTTTTATTGTCAAATAGCATCCCATTGTGTGGATTAATTGCAATTTATTTACTTGTTAATGGATGCTTGCCTTGTTTCTATCCCGGGGCTCTTATTAATAAAGCTGCTATGAACATCCACATGGAAGTGTGAACATGTGATTTTATTTCTATTGGATAAATATTCAAGTGGGATTCTGCGTTGTATGGTGAGTGTACGTTTAACATTTTTAGAAACTCTCCAACTGTTTTCTCAAGTGATTGTACCGTTTTACACTCCCACAGCAGTGTGGGAGTTCCAGTTGCTCCACATTCTTGCCAACATTTGGCATTTTGAATTTTAGCCATTCTGGTATGTTTGCAGTGGTTATTTCATGAGTATTCTTGTGGTTCCCCCCACACCACCTCAGAAATAACTTTGTCTGGCTTTGGTATTGAATAATGCCATTTTCATAAAATTGAGCCCTCCTCTTCTGTTTTCTAGAACAGTGAATGTAGAGGTAAATCACTGACATTATTTCTTCTTTAAATATTTGATAGAATACACAAGGAGAGTGGTCTGGGTCTGACCTCACCTCTGCCACAAATCCCTGCCAACTGGTTCTTCCTCCAGCCTCTCCTCCTTCCTTGATCCAGTCATCCGCACGCCTTTTGCTGAGTGTCACTCCTGTGAGCAAGGCCTGGGCTGGGTGCCCAGCAGCCTAGTCCAGGGTGGGCTTGCTGCTCTGCTCCTCTCAGGGCCAGGGGCACTGGGCTAGACCATAGGAGCTGTGTTCACTGGTTGGCAACTGAATTTTGTTGATTTGTCATGTTCATCCGTTACACAGATGGCTGGACGCTGGTCTTCTCCAAAGAGATAAATTGATTGCAAAGCCCAGGAAGCATCAGGCTCTCCCACCTGCTGAGAGTCTGTGGGCTTGAGGAGGATGCTGGGTGGGAGGGGCCAGGATGAGCTCAGTAAACCTGTCTTTGTAAGCATTGCTGCCAAACTGCCTAAAGAAATCTGGAAAGGAACCTGACTTGTTTAGCCTCTAGTATTTGTTGTGATTTCTTTTCTCATTCTAATTAGATATTAATTTTCATACAAAATTCATATTTGTGATCTTGTAGACTTTTTTTTAAAGCAGGTCCCCAAATTGTATAAGGTTCATGCCTCACAAAGCTGGATCCCCTGTCTGGATCTACTTTGTTTACCCTTAGTGACTAGAGAGCAAGCCCTGAGTGGAAGTTTCTTTCTCTGCCTGCCTGACAGCACCTGTGCCCGCAGCCCTGGCTTCACACTGAGTTTAGCATATTTGTGTCTGTAGGTGGTAGGTGTCCAGTTTGCCTTAATAGAGATGTTTCTCCGGATCTTCCCTCCCTCTGTTGCCCACCAAAATAAGGAGGGGAGGAAAGGCATATGGAACATGGCTCACCCTTAGGAGCTGACCTGATAATGGATAATGGTAAGGCTCTAGGTCTGGGCTATGGGAAGGAACTCTCTTCACTGTGGAACCTCATGGAAGGCTAGAGTCATCAGAGGAAGCTGCCTGAAAGAGACAGAGCAGGAGCTGAGGCTGAAGGGGAGAAAAAGTTACACTAGAGGAGAGAGGGAACAGACACTGAGTGGAGAGGGAAAGGGTCCTGAGATTGTCCCAGCTACGAATGAGACGGGAGCCTGGAGGACCAGGAAGGAAAGTGTGTGTGTGCCAGGCAGTGGTCTGAGAGAGGTGATGACACTCAGGGGCCTTTAAGAAGGAATACAACTTGCTTTTCTTTCCTTCTGTCTAAGCTACTTTTCACATGGGTTTAACTTATAGTTTAAAAATCTACTCAATTATTGAAAAAATTCAACTAGCACAAAGGGGTCAGCAGGGAAATACAGGTCTCTTTCCTCTTTCTATCTCTGTCTCCAGTTCCCATCCCGTAACAGCTGCTGTCCACGCCTGTTCCCACCTGTGCAACATTCTGGAGTGCCAGATGCAAATGCCGGCACATCTGAGCTCCCTTATGCATCTGGAACCACTGCTCTGTGCCCTCTTATCCCCCTTGACATTTGCCTTGAAGAGAGCTCCATCTTGGTGTGTCGACCTTGGCTCTTTTCTTCTTGCTCTTAGAGCTGCCATGGAGGATGGTTTGCTCTCGTAGAGAGCAGAGCTGAGCTCCAACCTGGTGCTACCCTGGGCCACCTGAAGGACCTGGTTGCTTGGCCTCTGAGCCCTGGCTTCCTCATCTCTCTTACAGAGGACAGTTGTCTCCTCCTCATGGGCTATTGTAAAGATTAGCTGAGAGAATGTGCCTACAGCTTCGGTACAGTGCTGGGCACAGAGAACACCCCATAGCTCGTAGCTGGATGTATAAACAGCCAAAGTAGAAGCAGGCCAAGAAGAGCTCTCCTGCTCTCCTCTCCCCACTGACCCCAAAGACAGAAGCAGCACCCCCTCACCTTGTGTAAATCCTGCAGCCGGCCCTGCACCCTGGCTTCTCTGGGGAGTTTTCTGTCATCACCACCTACCAGCTCCCTCGGGATCTTGGTGGCTCCCCGGAAGGAAATGCCAATTAAATGTCATCCAGGCAGAAGGGCCACCTTACTCCATTTATTTAGACGCTGCAGTTGGACTCTGTTCAAGCAAGAAGCTGGCCGGAGAGCTGGGAAGGCATTTTGGGCTCTGCCCAAGCGGATTTCCCTCCCACCATTCAGCTGGCCGCACAGCCAACGGCTTTGTGCGGAGACAGCAGCATGCTGGGGTCTCGTGTGGAGATGAAAATTAAGGGATAAATATACAGGTTTAATAATATTCTGTCATTTTGACAATCTCCATTGCTTGCCTGTGATATTTTAATCCACTTTGCATGCTTTCGACATTAAGAGCTTCTGACGAAGTTTCACCAGGAAGATAATATCTTTATGTAATGGCCTTGTACTACGTCTGTGATTCTAAATACAAATTTATTTGCTTTTATCTCTTTGGACTAAAGAGAAAGAAAATGAACCATTAGAAAAAAGACTTCTATTACCACCCCCCTCAAGGCACTCCCTTTAATTTTCCCCTGGAAGCCACAGCTCTTTTCTCTTTCCACCCCGTGTTTGCAGGCACTGCTCCATAGTCTGTCCCTGCCCTGCCTTTGCAGTTAGTTATTTCAGCTCTGGCCTTCCTGTAGCCATGGAGGTGAATTAAATTAGTGCCAGCAGGAGGAGTGAATTAAATAAACTGTAAAATAATGCCAACTTTCCCTGTGTTGCTTTGCCATTCTTGTACCCCAGTGAAATTTTTAAATGAAGTTGATAGGAATTTGCAAATAGTTGTCTTTAACTACTGATAACCAGAAGTTCAGACTGCTCAGATTGTTGTTCAACTGTGTTCACTCATGCACTCTTTCATGCATTCACTCAGTGGGCACCCATTCTGCAGCAGGCACAGTGTCAGGCTGTGGGTTGAGGGTTGAGCAGGCACAGACCCTGGTCGAGGCTAAGGTGGCACACCAGAGACAGCCACAGAATCTGCTGCAGAGAGAAAGTGGCTAAAATGAGGTCCTATGGGGAGGAAAAAGTCAGCCTTAAAGGTTTTTTGGGTCTTGACCAAGAGTTTGGATTTCATCCCATTAAATAAGAAGCCACTGGGAATTTTAAGCAGAATCTGGCAGGGCAAGTGTGGCTGCTGGGACACCAGTAGAGAGAAGGGCAGCTGACAGTGAGGAGAACAGGGCTGGATGTGGGCTGACAGCAGAGCCAAACGGCCAGCTTTAGGGTGTGCACAGGAGCCTAACACCACAGGAAAGGAGGCTCCATCTCCCTTCCCATTCTCTTCCCCCTCCTTTCCTGCCTCTCTCCCACTAGAGAGAAATGGGTTGAGGTTTTGAAAGAGTCAGTTACTTTGCTCTGATCCAGGCCTGCTTTTATGGATGACCTACCAGAGGCCCACCCAGCACTGCTCTCTGTAAGAGGTGGGGCAGACACCCCCACTCTGAGAACTTAATTTGCAGAGGAGCCCTAGGGAAGAGTGGGGGAAGGAGGTGGCAGATGGAGTAAAGGTGGCCTGTCTGTAGTCTTGATCCTGCCCCAAGTCAGAGAGATGAGGAAGACAGAGGGAAAGACCATTCTCTGCTCACGCTGCTCTGTATTACCCTTCTTTTTTGACACAAGAAGTTTGAATAGCTGAGTTTCATCAATTCTAGGCTCAGGGACAGGATGGAGAACCACCCCCAATTCTCTGGGTGCTCAGGGTAATGCTTATTTCTATTACACTATCCCTGAACTTCATCAAACGTCACCTTCCTTCTCTGTAAAATGTGCCAACAATTCCTGCCCATCTGCTGCCAGGCCTGCTACAACCCATCTGAGATGGAGGAGGCTGCACGCTTGGTGTGGCCCTCAGCTCCAAGGCAGTGCTTTAAGTGCAGGGATGTGCATTAACCCTGAGCTAACCTGCACCGGGGCCTGCAAACTCCGGCTGCAGTGTCCTGGCTATTAATAAGAGAAGCAAGGTGCCAGGTTCTATGGCTGACTGGGAAGACTGGCCAGAGCAGAGGCACAGCAGGCCCTGTCTGGCAGGAGACCTCATTTTACCAAAGCTGGGAGCCTGAATGCTTATGGCAAGTCTGCAGATATTTAATGTTGACAATGAATTCAAAATCAAAGATCCTTTATGGCAGACAAAATCCATCTGCAGACTGAATTTGGTCATTGGGTCTCCCCTGTGTGATCACTGCCCGAAGCCACATTTCACTGGTCTCTAGGACAGAAATGTAGCTTAATCAGTGGAATTTGTTCTGCCTAAAAAAATGAAAAACAAACAAACAAAACAAACAAGAAACCCTATGGAACAACATACCCTTTCCTCTTCTGGCAAAACCTGAGAGTAGAGGCACCAAGGGCACTTGGAGGCAACAGCCCTGTCAGCCTTTCTTTACATCACCCTGGACACAGGAGATGCTTCAAGAATGTGACCCATTCTACCAGAACCAATGACATGTAATGCGACTTTTATAGGGGCCCTGCAGGCGAAACTCACTTTGAATGGACTCTAATGGGAGTTGAGAGCATTAGTAACAATCTTGAAATCCCTAGAGGACAGTTTATCTGAGAATGAGGTCTCCATGACAGAGGACTCTAGTGGAAAAAAACAAATGTTGATGACAGTGTTCTAGCCCCTGGATTCACCTATGCCTGAAGTTGTATCCCTGGACATTTCAATAATAAAAATCCTTTGTGTGTGTGTGTGTGTGTGTGTGTGTGTGTGTGTGTGTGTGTGTGTGTTAATTTCCTTAGTCTGAATGGTCTGTCTCTTGGAACCAAAAGGAATTTGGCAGCTATAGAAGGACACATATCCATTCAAGAATAGGATGCAGGTGGGTTCAGTTGGGGCTACAGACACTGTCCAGGCACAAATAATGAGCACAGAAGTGCTGGCCACAGGGACTATTCTACCAATAGTGGAGAATATGGCCAGCACTGGAGGCCAATACTTGGATGCAAGTCATAATACCAGGAGGAATAATGAGCATGGTGTTCACACCCTGGCTCTGCCACCAATTTGTGTGACATTCAAAAAATCATGCTCCCTCAACCTTAGGACCTTAGTCTCCTAGTCCAAGGCTAGCAAGTCATACTTGTTGAGGGCTCACTGTGTGCCAGGCACTCTACTAAGTGCTTATTCACGCCACCTCATTGGATCTTCCTGGAAACCAGCAGGTCCTGGGCTTGTGCTTCACACGTTCCTCCAAGGTTCTCCACAACAAAGGGACAGAGTTGAACTGACTGCAGGAACACACAGCTCTGTGGCCTGAGGTGTTTAAGGCAGGAGGCCAGGGCAGTCTTGGGGACAGCTGAAAGCAGAGGACCCACTGGTTTGAGGGAAGCACTCTTGTGTCAGCTCTGAAGCTCCCAGAGCTTGCTGCACAGAGCTGTTCATTAAAACTGTGCTCTGACAGTATTGCACTCATGGGATTTTGTGTGCTCTTTTTTGGAAGAATTTTCGGAGCTGTCACTGGGTTAAGTTGAGAAGCAAAAAGGATTTGGGAAAAAATCCCACCATTAAATATTAATATTTTTCTTTGTTTTAATTAGATTCTTTCCCCCATAGGCAGGTAGAAGGACAGCGCCTTCAGAGAGCTGTTTGTTGTCTTCGAAAACACCTCTTACACAACCAGCACAATAATTAAGAGGCACTATTTTTTCTTAGCAAAGGAACTAATTATTTCAGCCTGGTGCTGATTGATCCACTTTCATGAGCAGTTTTAAAATGTTAGATGCATTTTGTGAACCGTTTATGAACAGCCCCAACAATGATGTGGTGGGCACCAGCTGTTCAGAGATGCTTCCCAAATGGAGACACCAAAGATCAGTGCCAGCTTCACCCATGACCCTTTTGACCTCAACCAAAAGGAAGTTCCTGATGAATATAGAAAGGAGGTTGCAGAGAACTTAATATGCTTCAGACTTAAGCCTTTCTCTTTTACTGGACTATGTCTTCAAACTGTCCTCACTGGGGATGGACAGCCTTCCATCTGATCTCCACATGGAAAAAGTCTACCATCCTTCAATGCCCAGCTAAGTGGCACTTTGGCCATAAGGTCTTTCAGGATTTCAAGGTGGAGTCTATTTCTCCTCTGGGTTCTCACAACTCTAGACCAAGGAAGGCATTGTATTTGGCACAGACACTGACCTAGGGTTCACTCCTACGCTTTGCTTGCTGAGTATCACATTGGAAAGGAAGCAGGGGAGAAAAGGAGCATGGGGGCAGAGGAAAGAAGCAAGAAAGAAGGAATATAGTCCCTTACCACTTGATATTTTAAAATTAGAGATATTTAGGCAAGAAAATATTTATTAAGCATAACCTCTCCTTTCCAAGGGAAACCTTTAAAACTTTCCTACTAGGATTGGGCTCCCAGTAAAATTTGAATTACAGATAACAAATAATTTGAAATTAAGATTTAACAGAACACCCTGCATTTTTAGCTGTTAAATTTTGCAACCCTAATTCCTACACTTTGACCCTAAGATTTCACTTCTGGAAATCTACTCTAACTAAATAATTTTTGATAAGAAAAGCTTTATGCAATTTTGAAAATATGTTGAAAATTTAGGAACAAACAATATGTTCAAAGGGAGGAAAATAGATAAGGTAATTAGGAAAGATCTCCATGATTGAATATTATAGTGTCATAAAAATGATGTTTCTGAAGAATACACAATAACATGGAAGAATGCTCATGAAATAACAGTAAGAGAAAAAACTCAGGGAATAAAACTATGTAAACAGAGTGTTTACAGCTCTAGAAATTATCCTTAAATAGAGAAAAATACTGACAGAAAAATTGGTGAAATGTTAATAGTAGTTGTAGAGACTGATGAAATTGTGGCTTTGTTTTTTTCTTTCTACTTATATGCAGATCTCAAGTTTTCTGTAATGAGAAAGAACCCCTTAACTTATGAAAGTTGCTCTTCTTTATTCATGACTTGGGGAAAGGAAGAGAGTGCCTGGCCACCAGGAGCCTTGGGTTCCCACACTTTTTCTGCTGGTGGTGTGGCTCTGCAAGAGTTACCCCAAATCTCAGGATCTCAGGATTCTCACCTGTGAAATGTGAGACAGGCTCACCAGTGGCACAGCCCCAAACTGCTCTCAGATTCTCTTCTCTTTCCTCTTTCTTCCTTTTCTTCCTCCCTTTCCTCCTTCCCCTCTCTTCTTCTTCTCCTTCTCATCTCTTCTCTCTTCCTTCTCCCTTCTTTTTCTCTTTTCTCTCATTAGATTTTCCCATTCTCTGACTTCCTCAATGCCAGAACTCTTTTTTTTAAGTTTACTTATTTATTTTGAAAGAGGTACAGTGCAAGCAGGGGAGAGACAGAGAGAGAAGGAAAGAGAATCCCAAGCAGGCTCCACGCTGTCCATGTGGAGCCCAGCGCAGGGCTCCATCCCATGAACTGTGAGATCATGACCTTAGCTGAAGCCAAGAGTCAGACGCTTAATGCCACCCAGGTGCCTCTGTGTCAGAACTCTTAATGTGCAAGCATTAAGCAACAGCAAAATTCCAACCAGCCTACAAAACAAGCAGAATTTATTCCTACTGAAATAAATTACTGGAATTCAAAGGAAGTACAGCTTTACGGGTGGCATGATCAGAGCACTTCATTTTCCAGCAGTTCTCTCTGGGCTTTTCTCTGGCTTTGTCACTGGGCTAGCTTCCTTTCTTTCAGCCACAGGGGCTCCCATGATTCTGGGTTTCCAGCCTGAATACCACACAGTCTTGATGGTGAGAGTATTTCTGTCTCAACATTCCATAAGAGCCCTGAGATTTGTTCTGATTGAGTAAACCTAGTTTATATGCCACCTCTGTACTAATGACCAC
Organism: Suricata suricatta; assembly: GCF_006229205.1. Lineage (NCBI taxonomy): Eukaryota > Metazoa > Chordata > Mammalia > Carnivora > Herpestidae > Suricata > Suricata suricatta. The sequence goes on along the minus strand of NC_043715.1, from coordinate 36,350,159 downwards.
CACTGGGAAGTGAGATATCTGAATTTATTTAAGCCACTCATGGTCCCAATCTGGAATTGTGAGTGGGGCCGTGAGCCGAGATGGATATCTGAAGAGAAAGCTTGGAATTGTTAGGAAGTGGACAGGAAAAAATTCGAGGATGGCATACACCAAATGCCTACCATGTCAATCAGCAGGCATCTTGCAGGGTCAGCTGATTTCCAGCATTATGGGAGGCTCTGAAATGTTTTGGGAAGAGGCCAGATAATTACCTTCTTCAGTGGCATCTTTGTTCACCTGCTCAAAGAAATGTTGAAGCATAAGGTGGGGATGGTACAGTTTATGCCATTTCTGAGTTGAATCACATTTGGGTTTATGTGTCTGGATTCCCTAGGCAGACAGAGACTGCCATTGTCTGAGTGGCTTTGTGTGGTTCTAGCATGATGGACTCAATGGGACATGAATGAATAGGGATTGGGGGACTCCTAAGAACCCTTATCTTCCTCTCCCCATATCTGAGCTGCCCTGCCCAGTTCTTGAAGCTGCACACTCAGACAAGGGCCATATTCCCTTCCCCCTCTTCTTTAATCTCTCTAATTTAAAAAATTCTTTAAAAAAAAAAAGTCAATGTGTCCCTGATAAGACTTTGCCTAATGAAGTGTTTTATAGTATTCTTTGCTTTACAATGAATACGGATGATTCTTTATTAAATTAATTTTTGCTTTAATGCATTTCCTTCATATTTCATGCTGTGGACACAACTGTTTCTGCAAATGACTTTTTCCAAGATGCCTGATTTATTTTTAATTGCCTCTGTCCCTCAGTTTGATTCTAAGCTACACTTGTTATTTCTATTTGTTTAGTAGTTAAAGCCTGTAGATATACCAGGTAAGGGCTCTGTTTTTGCAAAGCAAAGGGAAGACTCAAAAGGGTGGGAATCCATCCATCCTGAACAGGTGGTACAAAGTACAAGTGACTTTCCTCTGGCTTCCAGAGTTGAAATACAAAGGGCATTCTCTTCCATATGTAAAACATTCTGTAGTATAGAATGCACTACACGTGCACTATTTCTGATGCTCCACATTTTGGTAACGTTTTCCCCTGCATCATATGAAATTATTAAATCAGGGGCTATTCCCATTTTTTAAGGCTAGAAGAAATATGATTTGCTAACTGTTTCATAGCTGGCAGGAGCTCCTCTGGACTATACATTTCTGACCTTAAAGATAAACATCCTTCCACTATACTACTCTATTTCTCAAAAGTCTAACTCCTAAACACTTTTGTCTAAATGTTTTTGTCTTAAATTTTTGTACTTTTAAGCCCAAATGTCCATCGATGGATGAATGGGTAAAGAAGATATAGTACACACACACACACACACACACACACACACACACACACACAATGTAATATTACTCACAATAAAAAAGAATGAAATCTTGCTATTTGAAACTATGTAGATGGAACTACAGGATATCATGCTAAGCAAACTTACATACGATTTCACTCATACAAGGACTTTAAGACACAGAACAGATGAACATAAGGGAAGAGAACCAAAAATAATATGAAAAGAGGGAGGGGGACAAAACATAAGAGACTCTTAAATATGGAGAACAAACAGAGGGTTACTGTAGGGGTTGTGGGAGGGGAGATGGGCTAAATGGGTAAGGGGCATGAAGGAATCTACTCCTGAAATCATTGTTGCACCATGTGCTAACTAACTGGAATGTAAATTTAAAAATAAAAGAAAATAAATAAAAATTTAGAAAAATATTTGTACTTTTAAAGAAAGTATTTATGCAGATGTAATCTGTATTCATTGTGGGTGGGGGGAGAAAACACAAGGCAGCGTCTGTGTGTGCAGATGCGCCTGTGTGTACAGGTGTATACGTTGTCACTCACCGTCCTCCACCTGGAGGTGACCAGTGTCTGGAAGGACAGGAGTTAGGCTGTGAGGCCAGTCCTAGCCTGCTGGGGCCTCATCTACCTTCAGAACCTTCCACTCCCCTCCTACTTCCTGCACTGCCATATTTAAACCTCACGGATGCAAGCAGTGCAGGGAATCATTACTGCCTGTCCAAATTCATTTCCTCACCTTCTTCTTTTTTTTAATGTCTATTTTTGAGAGAGAGAGAGAGAGAGAGAGAGCGAGCGAGAGCGAGCGAGAGAGAGCGCATGAGCAGAGAAGGGGCAGAGAGAGAGGGAGACTCAGAATCTGAGGCAGGCTCCAGGCTGGGAGCTGTTAACATGAAACCTGAGGAGGGGCAAGAACTCTCAAACTGTTAGGTAATGACCTGAGCCAAAGTCCAATGCTTAACCAACTAAGCCACCCAGGCGCCTCAATTCATTCTCTCTTCTTAACCCCAGTTTTCCTCTGGGAAAGCACAGATGTACCATTAAATCCAGCAAAGAGTGCCATGATTGATTTGAATCGGAATCCAGGGAGGTCAGCAACCTACACTTAGCCAATTAGAGCCATGATTCTGAAAGGATGCTTGTGGTGCATCTTGGTAAATAGAGGGCATTTCTGCCAGCTGGGAAGCTGAAGGTGGCTATCTGGGCCCCAGAACACATTGCTTGGGAGGGAGCCCACCTAGAGAAAAGCAGAACTTGACAGCTGAGGGCCAGGGAACACATCCCCAGACAGTGCTTTTCTGTTACATGAGGGATTGCATTCATTTTTTGCTAACTCCAGTTGGAGTTGCATTTTCTGCCAGTGTTTCAAAGTTGGGGAATGAATGTCCATGTGCTTATCACAGTAGAAACAGAACAGTTAGAGATAAAATTATTTTTAAGGGCTCTAGGTTAGTGCTTCCTGGAAAGTTGGAGAGGATGAGCCCATTACCCCAAAGTTTCTAGGGGTGCTAGACAGTGTAAGATTTCTGCTACTGACTGAATTCAGTTAGAATTTTGAGTTTACTTCTTTTGTGGCCAGAGAACATACATTGTAAGATTTCATTCTTTTGAAATTTATCAAAATTCATTTTATGACATAGTATATGCTCTACTCAGTGAATATCTATTTGCACTTGAAAGGAATGTGTATTCTGCAGTTGTTTGGTGTAGTGTTCTATAAATGTCAAGTAGGTTAAAGTGGCTGATAATACTCTTCAGATTCTATTTCCTTACTGTTTTTTTTTTTTAAATCTAATTGTTTTATTAGTTCCTGAAAGTGGTTTGCTAGAATCTCCTACTATTTTTCAGGCATATATTCTGAAGATCTTTTATTAGGCACATAGGTAGGTAAGTGTCATATCTCTTTGACTGTACTGATCTTTTTATAGTAATGGAAAGTCCCTCCTTGCCTCTAGTAACACCCCTTGTTTTGAAGTCTATTTTGACTGATGTTATTATAACTCTGAAGCCTTTTTATGTTTACACTTTGCAGCTTTTTAGAAATTTTTTCATCTTTTTATTTTCAATCCATTGCTGTGTTTGAATTTAAAGTGTGTCTCTTGTAGACAACATGTACTTGGTTCTTGCTTTTTATCCAGTCTTAAATCTTTCCCTTTTGACTGGAGTGTATATTGTTTATAAGTTTCATACACTTACTGACATAATTGTGTTGAGGTTACCATGCTTCTATTTGTTTTTTATTTGCCTCATCCTTTTGTCATTGTTGTTGTTCCTCTGTTCATACCATCTTGCCTTCCTTTGTGTTTTAAGATAGTTTATTTTTCCATCTGAATTTTCCTATTGACTTTCTATTTATATATCTTTGCATTATGTTTTTAGTGGTGTTAGGGGTTACAATATCTGCTCTTAGCTTAACCCGTTCTTCTAGTTAATACTGAGTTATTTTAAGTAAACTAGAAGAGACTTGAGACCATATTTTGCTACCCTGTTCTTAGTAATATTTTTGTCATATATATGTATATAGAGAGATAGAGTATGTACTATAAACCCATTACTGCAGAATTAAAACTTTTAAAATATGTTACTATTAAAATATAATATATTTTTAAAAGAAAAACATTAAAATCTTGTCTTTATTGTTTACTTACATACATAGTATTTCCAGTCTCTTTATTGTTTCCTTTCGCATTTCTTGCATTGCAGGTCTGTTGGTGACAAATTAACAGTTTTTGTTTTCCAAATATGACTTTATTTTACCTTCATTTTTCAAGGGTCTTTTCTCTGGGTATAATATTCTTGGTTGGCAGTTAATTTTCCCCCTTTCAGTACTGTAGTTATATTGTTTCTTTTTCTTTTGGCTTCCATTCCTTATGATAAGAAATCAGTCATTATTCTCACGGTTTTCCCCTAGATACTACCTATCATTTGCCTTCAAGATTTTCTTTCTTTGGTTTCAGAACTTTGAATTTGCCATGTCTAGGAAAGTTCTTTTTAATTATATTATACTTGGGGCTGATGGAGTTCTTGGATTCATAAATTAACATTTTCAACTCAAACTGAGACTTTTGGGGCCATTATTTCTCTGAACATTTTCCCTTTTCCTTTATTTTAGTCTTCTCATTTTAGGATTTAAATAACATGTATGCTTTGGACAACATACTACTATTGTCTCACATACCTCTGTGGTTCTATTCATTTTCTTCACTCTTGTCTTCAGACTCAGTACTTTCTATTCATCTATCTTCAGGTTTACTGATTACTTTCTTTCATCTGCTATTAAGTCTATCCAGTGGATTTTTAAATTGTATTTATTATATTTACTAGACTCTAGGGACTTTTCTTTTTTATTGTTTCCATTTTTCTTTTGAGATTCATTTACTTATACCATATTTCTCTTTAATTTTAAAATGTATTTGTTTTTAATTATTTGCATATATCTATACATATATACATAAATACATCTATAATAGCTGCTTTAAAGTCTTTGTAAGTCAAACATCTGAGTTCACAGGGAATCTGTTTATTTCTATTTTCTCTTTGTTTTAAAATTAAAAATTGTATGTCTCTAAGGTGTACAGCATGATGTTTGATAAATGTATATGTAGTGAAATGATCACTACCGCCAGCTAATTAACATATTTATCTCCTCATGGAATCAGGTTTTTTCCCGGTACTTTCTATGTCTAGTAATTTTTAGATGAAAACTAGGGAGTGAAGATAAATTTTTAGTGAATCTGGATTCTGTTGTGTTTGTCTGAAGATTTTTGGTTTGTGAAGGTATTAATTTGCTTGAGTTCAAGCTCCAAACTTTGACTCCCATGTTCTAAACAGCAATTCACATCTCTGCTCTTTGTTTTGCTTCTTAATGCTGCATTTTTAGCCTGGGATCTTTGGCCTCTTTTGCACCTGTGTAATTTGGGCTAATGCTATTTCCTTACTTTTAGGAATCACTCCTCCCTGAAATTTTCAAAGTCTGCTACTTTTGGGTTTTGACTTCTGATGCTTCAAATATATAATGCTTAATCTTTCTTCTACTCACTCCCTGAGCTGTGCACAACTGGGGACTACCCTCATTTAAAAAAAAGAACATCAAATTCGCAGACTTTTCCCTGGATAGCTCTTTCTTCCATAATCACATTTCTCTCTTATCTCTGCCTGCTTTTTTTTGCCAGGCTATCCTCTGTCATGTATATGTAATTTCACTGTCAGCAAGGATTTGCTTCTAAGATTTCTCCTCTTTAAATTTTCTAAGCTTGGGGTGCTTGGGTTGCTCAGTCAGTTAAGCATCTGACTTCAGCTCAGGTCATGATCTCACAGCTTGTGTGTTCAAATCCCACGTCGTGTTCTGTGCTGACAGCTCAGAGCCTGGAGCCTGCTTCAGATTCTGTGTGTGTGTGTGTGTGTGTGTGTGTGTGTGTGTGTGTCTTTCTCTGCCCCTCCCCTACTAGCAATCTGTCTCTCTCTGTCTCAAAAATAAATAAACATTAAAAAATTTTTTTCTAAACCTGAACTCTAACCTCTAGCACCTATATCTGGTAAGGTTTAATTTTTCTATTGCCATTTTTATTGTAACCATGGTTCCCAGTTTGACACACAACTTCAGATCACAAAGCCACAAATTCAAAATTCTTACCTTTGTCAGATACAACTTTTGGGGAGTAATGTTTCTCAAGTTCCGTCTTTTTATAGATGATTTTCCCATACTATCAAATAATTGTTTTGTTTAAATTATTTTATCAAGTTTATATTATTGTTATCTTGGGAGAATTCATGTAACCACATTAATCCTTTATCATTACTCAAAGTAGTTCTTGGACTTCTTTTTTTTTAATGTTTTATTTATTTTTGATACAGAGAGAGACAGAGCATGAGAGGGGGCAGGGCAGAGAGATAAAGAGACACCCTGGACTTCTTTTTAAACCTACTGAGGTTATGCTGACATCAACCCAGGTTTGAGAACAACAGACCAATAGACCACTTTGCCTTGCTGAAACACTGGCCTTATTCTTACTCTATTCTTACTCCACATGCTATATAACTGTGCTTATAAATTTCCACATTCTGAGCCCTATAAAAAGACTGAACATGAGTTCAACAATTCTGTTATAGTGGGGTTTGAATAAAAGAATGTTGATAGCATTTGGTAAAGGATTTTTAGTGTTTCTCTCAGTTATAAAAGGCAGTGTTACCTGACCCTAAGCCAGAGATCTAGGGGCCAGAGCTTCAAAGAATCTGCTAGAACCAGGGAAAGTTAGCCTCAGGATACTGGCAGCCCTGTTTTCAGTGAGATGCAGAGGGTCATTCTGGCCCCAAGGGAGGAGGACTAAGACATTGCCAACTCTTAGAAACTGATGAAGAATGGACATATTCTTGGTACTGATTCTTCTTCACAAGACTACTTCTTGATTGCACCACAAACAATAAAATATCTAGGAATAAACTTAACCAAAAAGGTTAAAGACCTGTACTCTGAAAACTATAAAACATTGATGAAAAAAAATCAAGATGACACAAATAAATGGAAAGACAGTCCATGCTCATGGTTTGAAAGAACAAATATTGTTTTTTGTTGTTTTTAATTTTTTAATGTTTTATTTATTTTCGATACAGAGAGAGACAGAGCATGAGAGGGGGAGGGGCAGAGAGAGAAGGAGTCACAGAACCCAAAGCAGGCTCCAGGCTCTGAGCTAGCTGTCAGCACAAAGCCCGACACAGGGCTCGAACCCACGAACGTGAGATCTGACCTGAGCCGAAGTCGGAGGCTTAACTGACTGAGCCACCTAGGTGCCCCAAGAACAAATATGGTTAAAACATCTACACTACTCAAAGCAATATACAGATTAAATGCAATCCCTATCAAAATAAAAGAAGCATTTTTCACATAATTAGAAAAAATAATCCTAAAATTTGTATGGAACCACAAAAGACCCTGAATAGCCAAAGCAATCTTGAAAAGGAAAAACAAAACTGGAAGTATCACAATTCCAGATTTCAAGTTATATTACAAAGTGGAAGTCATTAAAACAGTATGGAATTAGTGTAAAAATAAACACATAGATAAATGGAACAGAAAAAAAAAACCAGAAATGAACCCACAACTATATGGTCAATTAATCTTCAACAAAAGAGGAATGAATATAATGAGGAAAAAAGTCTCTGCAACAAATGGTGTTGGGAAAAATCAGCCACATACAAAGGAATTAAACCAGACCACTTTCTTACATCATACACAAAAATAAATTCAAAATTGATTAAAGACCTAAATGTGAGACCTGAAGCCATAAAAATCCTAGAAGAGAACACAGGCAGTAACATCTCTGACATCAACTGCAGCAACATTTTTCTAAATACGTACCCTAAGGCAAGGGAAATAAAAGAAAAAATAAACTAATGGGACTATGTCAAAATAAAAAGGTTTCTACTCAGCAAAAGAAACAATCAATAAAACTAAAAGGCAAATTTTTGGTGGCAGGAGATATTTGCAGGTGACATATTCAACAAAGGTTTAGTATCCAAAATATATAAAGGACTTATACAACTCAACACACATAAAAACCCTGCAAAGGATCCAATTTAAAATGGGCAGAAGCCATGAATAGATATTTTTCCAAAGAAGGCAACCAGATGGCCAACAGATACATGAAAAGATGTTCAACATCACTCATCATTAGGGAAATACAAATCAAAGCCACAGTGAGATATCACCTCATAGTTGTCAGAATGGCTAAAATCAAAAACACAGGAAACAAGTGTTGGCAAGGATGTGGAAAAAGGGGAATCTTCATTCACTATTGGTGGAAATGCAAACTGCTATAGCCCTTCTGGAAAACAGTATAGAATGTCCTCAAAAAGTTAAAAATAGAACTATCTTGTCATTCAGGAATTGTACTACTGGGTATTTACCCCCAAAATATAAAAACACTCATTCAAAGGGATACACACACCTCTAAAATAGCTGCCTATTTATGATAGCCAAAATATGGAAGCAGTCCACATGCCCATCAATAAATGAATGGGTAGGGAAAAAGTGTCATATATACAATGGAATATTATTCAGCTATAAAAAATGAAATCCTGACATTTACCAAAGCAGGGGCAGAGCTAGAGAGTATAGTACTGCTAAATGAAAAAAGTCAGTCAAAGAAAGATAAATGCTGTATGATTATACTCTTATGTGGAATTTAAGAAACAAAACAAATGAACAAAGGGTGAAAAAAAGAGAGAGACTAACCAAGAAGCAGACTCTTAACTACAGAGAAAAAGCATAGTTACTGGAGGGGAAGTGGGTTGGAGAATGAGGGAAATAGGAGATGGGAATTAAAGAATGTACTTATTAAAAAATAAAACAAAGAAAACTACCTGCTGGTTGAAGTTGTGCTGTCTGGGAGCCGCCCAGTTGTCTGTGAGGTCCTACATGTGCACTCTGTCTTAGCTCAGAACAGACGCTGTGACACCACTATCAAGAGTCTGGATAGCTACTCATTTCTTTCTTTACTCAGCCAACATAACCGTAGTTTCTACTCCACGACAGAATCTAACCAGACTCTGAGACTGAGGGTGTGAATTGAATCATAGACACTACACATGAAGGTACCAATAACTCACTGTAGAGAAACACACGTGTAGTAAATGCTTATGGTATTTTATTAGAGAAACATATTTTGTCTAGTTTGAAAGGCAAAAATATGGATGATAAAGCAGAAAGCATTCTAGAAATAGACTGTCTGGGTTTGTCTTTCAGCTTAGCCCCTGACAGTGACCTTGGGAAAGTCCTTTAACTTCTCTGTACCTTGTTTCTTGGAGGATAATTATATTACCTTTTCCAAGGATCTGTTATACAGGCTAAATGAGGTAACATATGTGTAGCTTTTAGTGCTTTTTGAACTAGGTGATTGTAATGTAAAATGCTCTCTTATCTCCTAGGACGGTGTAATATGTAAGCTACCCTTGCTTTCTAGGGCACTGTTTTGTTTTGTTTTGTTTCATTGCCAATAATTCAGGTTCCAGATATAATAAGACATCATGGTTTACTGTGAAAGGAAAAACAGAGTAGGATTTGAGGCAATAGTAGAAGAAAGGATAAAGTATCTCTTAGAAAAGTAGTGAAGAAAATTCTCCTAAGATGAAAAAGGATGATAGATAACCGCCCTCCAGAAGAGAGAGGTTATTACAGGGGTGAGGTGTGCAGGCTTCTAGACAAACTGTCTAAGAAGATCCCTTACTGGGAAAATCCAGGGGCTTTGACTTGGCAAAGATCTGCAAGAGATCCCACATGAGTGCTTGTGAATGGCAAGGCAGCTAAATCCTGCGGAGACCCCCCAGCTAGAGAGCTTCTCAACCCTATGGTCCAAGACCACACCAGCTTTGCCTTCTATTGCACAGAAGTCAGTACTTTACCCAGCACCTGGCTCTTTGGCCACCCAGTAGGGATGACATACACGCTGGTCCCAGGACTCCATCTCAGATCACAAAAAGCTTCAGGACACTATAAACCCAATAGAAGGATGTCCCCTGGCTAGCCTTGATAGGGTGGTTCTGAGTTTATACTTGAGGACCCCTGCCACTGGCACAGTTTCACTGACCTCATGTCCAGTGACACAATGAGTCCTTGCTCCCAGTTAGATAACTAAACTCCAGTTATGACACACCCTTCAGGAGGAGTGCCTCACAGCAACCTGGAAAGTAGGTGTTGTTTCTGTGCTATAAAATACAAGTGAAGGTCAGACTTTCAAGGGCTCTGTCTCAATGCCAGTCAGGAAATAAACCCAGGGCGTTTGGCTGCTGGGCCTGTACATCTGACCCCTACACGCTGCCTGCTTTGGAAGAACTCAGAATTCCAAGTTCAACTCAGGTTTTGTTTTAATTTTTAGCGTTGAATCAAAACTGCAACTACTTCCCAGTGTGGGGTTAGTCACATGACTTTACATGAATTCCTAGAGAACCCGATTGGGCTATCCTGGAAATTTTGTGGGAATCAAGGGAAGAAATGAGACAATCCAGCAGGATTGCCCTGAGGTTTCCTGATGGCACCTAGGGAAGCTGCTAAACCCGTCTGAGAGGGTTGGCTTACAGAATGCACAGTCTGACTTGGGCCTTTGGACCATGGAAATGAAGCTAGTGATTGGGATGTGACCTGTTGGCAAGCTATTGGTAGGTATGGGTCTACAACATAGGCCTCTCTGCATGCCTCCATATATGAATACATGCATTCGTCTACTTATACATTCATCCGTTCAATGGATACCTATTGAATACCAGGAACTGTCTTAGACACCAGAGATTCAGTGGTAGACAAGACAGATACTTCGGTCCTTGTGTTGTCAATGTTTGGGCAGAGGAGGTTTTTGATCTGCTCTTTTCTCAACAAACCCAGAACTGTGTCCACAGTATCCTTTGCCTTTCATTGATTCTATAAATGTTATATCCTATAAATACTAATAGAGCCTGTGCTTTTCCCCACTTCTGGTGTTATGAAAGGTGTGTCATGGCAGAGAAGGCCCAGGCCTAGTGTCAGGCTCACCTAGGTTCAAATCCTGGCTTTACAGCTTACCAGTCATGTAGCCTTCAGCTAATCATTCAAACTACTTTTTGACTTGATATTTCACCTCTGAAGCAAAGATCACAATATCTGCCTTGTAGTGTTGTCATCAGGACCAGAAACACTCAACTCATGTGGATGATGATCCCTGGTGTACCTATGATGAGCAAGTAACACAGGTGTGAACATTTTCCCTTGGAAAGCAACTTACCAAGGGTAGGAATGCACAGTGCCTGGCACCCAGTAGGTGCTCCACACATGGGAGATGTTTCCATCACATTGGACAGACTCGTTGGCACTTCCTCAAAGAGACCTGACTTGGTTACCTTTTCTCTGGCTGAGCATGAGTGGTCTTTGCCATTATGTCAGCTGTGTCCTTGCCTCTGGCCTTGTTCACATGGGGCCTCCATTCTGCTCTGCCTTACTTTTCAGGGATTGCATCACATCAGCTTCATTTAGTCTACTTTTCTCAGGTGTTAAGCTGAATCCCAATCTCTGACAGGGATTCCCAAAAGCTATTGATCTCAAAATACTTTTTACACTAAGACTCAGTACTTATGTGTGCACACATACGTAACACTAAAACAAAGGTTCACGAAATGATATCCTTACAATGGTGATCCGTTCATATTTTCTTTACTATCCTATTCTGTTTTATTTTTTAAATGCTGATTAAAAGCCACAGAACTGAATTTATGACCTAATAGTGAATCCTCATTTAGAGTTTGAAAATCACTGCCTTAGTAGTTGGTATGCTTGTTGGACCACTCTTGCCCCCTCCTCTCCCTCTTCTTCCATCTCTGTTTACCTCTGTTCTCCTAGCCTTGATGTCAGCTGCCGTACTCAACCTCCAGAGGGAAGGCATGAGTGACTGACCAGTGACACATCTCAACAAAGGCAGGATTAACCACATGACATAAGGGTGCAAAGCTGACACCCAGAAGACCAGACACAAAACAAAGTTAGATCCAGGTCTCCTGTGGTGTGTGGGGTAGCATCCAGGAGTGAGGTCAGAGGGCAAGAAGTCACAAAGACTGCTGGCCAGAGCTGAGCAACAGGACCTGGAGTAGCAGTACGGGGACCTGTCTTGGAAGGATTCCAGAAGCTCTATTAAAGAATGAAGTAGGCACTAGAAATCAGTGTCACTTTTGTAAATCCTCTCCTGTTGGACTCTGGGCTTCCCATACAAAGAGGGTATTCATTGCTGTGGGTGTAGGGTCTGTCTAGGTCACAACATGGAACAAATCGGGGCTCAGAGATGATGTTAAAATAATAAATCAAGACAGTATGGTATTGGCACAAAAACAGACACATAGACCAATGGAATAGAATAGAGAATCCAGAGCTGGGCCCACAAATGTACGGTCAATTAATTTTTGACAAAGCAGGAAAGAGTATCCAATGGAAAAAAGACTGCCTCTT